>NC_052339.1:4645000-4657500 GCF_016432855.1 Salvelinus namaycush | reverse complement strand
CCACAATTTTCATGGTATCCAATCGCTAGAAATTACTATCTTGTCTCATCGCTACAACTCCCGTACGGGCTCGGGAGAGACGAAGGTCGAAAGTCATGCGTCCTCCGAAGCACAACCCAACCAAGCCGCACTGCTTCTTAATAACACAGCGCGCCTCCAACCCGGAAGCCAGCCGCACCAATGTGTCGGAGGAAACACCGTGCACCCGCCCCCCTTGGTTAGCGCGCCCTGCGCCCGGCCCGCAACAGGAGTCGCTGGAGCGCGATGAGACAAGGATATCCCTACCGGCCAAACCCGGACGACACTAGGCCAATTGTGCATCGCCCCACGGACCTCCCGGTCGCGGCCGGCTGCGACAGAGCCTGGGCGCGAACCCAGAGACTCTGGTGGCACAGCTAGCGCTGCGATGCAGTGCCCTAGACCCCTGCGCCACCCGGGAGGCCCGAGGTAGTCTCAGTATTAATTATTCACTACCCTGGTAGTCGCTCTGAATGCAAGTTGCGGGTGATTAACAATTCCACTTGTTTGATAACTCTGGATGGATTCCAATAGGAATTACACATTACTTTACAGCCAGCATAATGTGACTTGCAGGCCTGATGTGGCCTGTAAACCAGGAGATTCCTAACACCACTGTGTTAGGGTGTAACTAGGCCCTCAATGAAAGACCTTAAGCTATACAGTACCAGTCAAAAGTTTGGACACACCTACTCATTCAAGGGTTTTTCTTTAGTTTTACTATTTTCAACATTGTAGAATAATAGTGAAGACATCAAAACTATGAAATAAACATACAGAATCATGTAGTAACCAAAATAGTGTTAAATCTAAATATATTTTATATTTGAGATTCTTCAAAGTAGCCACCCTTTGCCTTGATGACAGCTTTAAACACTATTGGCATTCTCTCAATGATTCCATATGTGTTATTTCATAGTTTTGATGTCTTCACTATTATTCTACAATGTAGAAAATAGTCAAAATTAAGAAAAACCCTGGAATGAGTAGGTGTGTCCAAACTTTTTACTGGTACTGTATGTATTGTCAGAAATAATATCATTTTAAGGCTAATAAGGCTGGTGGAACCCTTCATAGAGGGGTCTAGGAAGAACCTTTAGATGATCAAATGGTTTGTGGTAGCACCCTTCGTAGAGGGTTCTAGATATAACCCTCTGAAAAGGATTCTACCTAGCACCAAAAAGGGTGGACAAACCAAAGAACCCAGTATGGTTCAACGTAGCAACTTTTTTTTAGAAGAGTGTACATATAGTGACGAGGGTATCATTTGGGACACTCCGGGTCCTGATTGACTGATTCCTCTTCAGACGGTCACTCCGTTCACTCCTTTAGTTGTCCTGCCTGAACAACAACAGAGCTATATGGCAAGGAGAGAGTGGGGATAATTAGACATGTAAGCTGTATTTCATGCAAATCTGATCAAAGCGTCAAGACAATAACGATCATCACTTGACAAGGTAATACGCCAGCTATTATCACCTTGACCAATTTAGCAGTTCTATTATGCCATTGTAATTAAACTGACAAACTTACAGTTTACTTACAATACTAACAGTTTTGATGGACAGGTTTTGTTAGTCCCAGTGGAAGTCCCCCAGTGTTTGTGTGTGTGTCATGAGTTGTGGTCTACTGGGAAATAGCGTGAGCCTGCCCTTCCTCTCTTCCTTCGTTTGTGGTTATGCTGTCTTCTGGCTGCTATTCCCACCAATATGCTGTTGCTTTCAGGCTTGGCCAAGAGGCTTCTCTCTCATCTCTCTCTCCCCCATATATCTCTCTTCACTTCTCTCTCCCTCTCTCTCTCTCTCTAGGCAGCCAGGCAGTGAACTAAATGTCAATAACCCATAGACTGACAGACTCTTATTTACATAGTCTGAGAACGTGATTCACTCTCTTCCCCTCTCCCCTTCTCTGTCTATCTCTCTATAGTTCTGTCTCTGTCTCTGTCTATCTCTCTATAGTTCTGTCTCTGTCTCTATAGTTCTGTCTCTGTCTCTGTCTCTATAGTTCTGTCTCTGTCTCTGTCTCTGTCTCTATAGTTCTGTCTCTGTCTCTGTCTCTCTCTCTATAGTTCTGTCTCTGTCTCTGTCTATCTCTCTATAGTTCTGTCTCTGTCTCTGTCTATCTCTCTATAGTTCTGTCTCTGTCTATCTCTCTCTATAGTTCTGTCTCTGTCTCTGTCTCTCTCTCTATGGTTCTGACTCTGTCTCTGTCTATCTCTCTATAGTTCTGTCTCTGTCTCTGTCTATCTCTCTATAGTTCTGTCTCTCTCTCTATAGTTCTGTCTCTGTCTCTCTGTCTCTCTCTCTATAGTTCTGTCTCTGTCTCTCTGTCTCTCTCTCTATAGTTCTGTCTCTGTCTCTCTCTCTCTCTCTCTCTCTATAGTTCTGTCTCTGTCTCTCTGTCTGTCTCTCTATAGTTCTGTCTCTGTCTCTCTGTCTCTCTCTCTATAGTTCTGTCTCTGTCTCTCTGTCTCTCTCTCTATAGTTCTGTCTCTGTCTCTCTGTCTCTCTGTCTCTCTGTCTCTCTGTCTCTCTGTCTCTCTCTCTATAGTTCTGTCTCTGTCTCTCTGTCTCTCTGTCTCTCTCTCTGTAGTTCTGTCTCTGTCTCTCTGTCTCTCTGTCTCTCTGTCTATCTGTCTCTCTCTCTATAGTTCTGTCTCTGTCTCTCTGTCTCTCTCTCTATAGTTCTGTCTCTGTCTCTCTGTCTCTCTGTCTCTCTCTATATAGTTCTGTCTCTCTGTCTCTCTGTCTCTCTGTCTATAGTTCTGTCTCTGTCTCTCTGTCTCTCTGTCTCTCTGTCTCTCTGTCTCTCTCTCTATAGTTCTGTCTCTGTCTCTCTGTCTCTCTGTCTCTCTGTCTCTCTGTCTCTCTCTCTATAGTTCTGTCTCTGTCTCTCTGTCTCTCAGTCTCCGTCTCCGTCTCCCTCTCCCTCTCCCTCTCCCTCTCCCTCTCCCTCTCCCTCTCCCTCTCCCTCTCTCTCTCTCAGTTTACAGGGCCACGGGCTATATTCATCTGTCTGATAAGCAGTTGTCCATTAAAGACGAACAAGACAAATTCCCAGCGATAAAACATGCAGACAATCTGTTCCGCTGGCAGACAAAATATTATACAAGACTCTCTTTTAAATCCTGAGCCACTGAAGAAAAGAAATGATTTTGTTTACCACTGCATTTACAGGGACTGACTCTTTGAAAGATAGATATGCTATATATGCATGTACTCCTTTTGTACTAAACATCAGGGGAAATAGGCCAATCCAAATGCTTCTATTGTAGAACATTGTCCACACTATCCCGTTTGTGCTTGATGTCCATAGATGTGTCTCTAAGCCTAGAGTAGCCTACATAGGAGGAGTAAGCCATAGGGCCACTGGGGGGACTCAGAGACAGGCCATGGGTAGAGTCTGCTGGACTGCCTCCAATAAACAGAATGTTAAACAGTCTGTCACCTGGCATAATTCAAATACTATTTGAAATCTTGCAAATACTTTGTGTTTTCTTTAGCATGTCTGGAGTGCCACCCTCCAGGTCTGGAATATTATTTTGGTCAATCAAGCCAGGTAAGCTCAACCAAGGATAGATGAAGTACTTGAAAAGACAGCCATACAACACTCCACGTCCCCCTGCCTCTGCCAAAGGCTGCCTTTCTGCTTATAATGTGACAATATCTTGGTGCATTTGGACGGTTTAGTGGCTTTGATTGTGAAGGAACTTTCTCAATTTTGGTTATGTTGTGAATGATTTGTTTGTTGTTCATTTTTTTTAAGAGAGACATTCTGTTTATATTATTTTCCCTTTTGCAAATTATATCAGAACCTTCTTGACAGAAGCAACATTTCATCCTTGAACTCAAATCAAGGCTATGTTTGCATCCTAAATGGCATCCTATTTCCTACATAGTGCACTAATTTTGACCAGGGCCCTCAGTGCACTATGTAGAGAATAGGGTGCCATTTGGGACACAAGCCTATGACTTTATTCCTGGAGCTCTGTGGTATTTTACTGTCCTCTGAATGAACCTGATCATTCACAACAACTAGCAACAGCCCTAACTGTGGGAAGCATTGGCCAGCATCCCTGTGGAATGCTTTTGATGCTTTGTATAGTCCATGCCCCAAGGAATTGAGGCTGTTCTGAGGGCAAAAGGTGTGGGGGCTTGCAACTCAATATTAGGAAGGTGTTCCTAATGTTTGGTATACTCAGTGTATATTTTAGTTGACCTATCTGTGTGATGTGTCTGATATGTCCGACACTCATCTATGGACGTTTCTCTTTGCCTGGATATTGTACATAAACAGAGAACAATGTTAAGCTATTTGGTTATTTATATTGGCAGGCAGGCTCAGGGTCAGGGCAGGCAGAATGGTCAAAAATCAGGAGAACTACAAAACAGGAACTAACGAGAAACAGGAGTACGGGAAAAACGCTTGACGAGACAAGACGAACTGGTAACAAACAAACAGAAAACACAGGTATAAATGCGCAGGGGTTAATGGGGACAATGGGCTACACCTGGAGGGGGTGGAGACAAGCACAAGACAGGTGAAACAAATCAGGGTGTGACAAACTGCCTGTTACTCAGCACTCTATTGTCCCTCTAATCACTCTTGACATCAATGCAAATGTAATTGGGGATCTAATCAAACACTTCATGAGAGCCCATGAGCTCGTGTTACACAACATTTCTATAGGCTATGCAATTGCGTCAGAAAACAGTTTTGATGGCCTCTATTAAAAAGAGGAGGATCCCATCAGCTTTTTATAGGCTAGGCCTACTATATTTATTTCTCACCTTTCCAAATATTAAGCACATTGCTTCTATTTACAACAGGGGTGTAGCCTACCTGGCTGGCTTGAAAATTAACCACGGGAAAAGCGTCCTCCATTCGCTCTTTCAGTGCAGAGATGACATGTATTTTTTCCCCCTGCCTCTGTTTCAAGACAGGTGCATGATAATGGTCCATTCTAAATCTTTTTTTTTTTACATGTATATTATTTAGTATATGTAACGACACGATTAAATTAAGAATAGTCCGATGGGTGACAATATTAACCTATCACTTGTGAATGATATATCACTTGTGAATGATGCCCAGTTTGTGCAGTAAGGCAAAAAACAGCGCATGCCTTTTTATGCGACTTTTTCAAATCATAGTCTCACACCTCATGTAGCCTAGCCCATAGGCCTAATGTTTTGATAAGGTTTGTATCACAACTAAAGTGGCCAAATAAATTAAGCATATTAATCTTCTTTACAACTGGTGTAGAGCCTAACTGGCATACATAGGCGGTTTGGGGAAAATAATTTTCACCATAAAAATGCACCTTTATAATAAAACATTACATGCATAATCGCATTTGCGGTCACTTTTGAGAATGGTGTTTTCCCGCTAATTGATTGCATTGTAGAACATTTGTGCTTATAGCTTACTGCCGTGTGTATATTGCTGCAGTTATAATGTGAAGAAATAGCCCAATAGTTTATCAACATTTTAGCTAAACTTTCTGATCTGTTGCATCAGTCTCATTGCTTTTAAACGTTTTTTTTATGCTAGTGGTTGTTTTAATTTGGAATATATCACATCCCACAACTGTCCCAGACTATGTTTGGAATATTTTTTTCTCGCACAAGAGGACAATAGAATAGGTCAACTTTTGTACTATGGGGAATAGTCGATTGACATAGGCTAGTGCTTTTGTTGTTCGTTAGGCCTACTCATCTTGTTGGCTGACAAAGTAAATGTGGCCAGTTCTTCCAACATCTTCACCTCGGAATTTGATAAGGATGTGCGCAGTTGCGTCCCCGACGTGTCTGTCTTCACTTTTAGCCTGTGAGAAGGACGTGATCATGTGATGGGCATTGGTTAATAAGACTTGAGATATCTGAGAGAGCCATGTGAGTGAGAGTTGCTTTGGAGCACGCAGCCGGGAGAAGGGAATTATAATTATTATATTCAGCCAAAGGGCACAGCGGCCACTGGCCGCAAAAGGCATCGATTCTTTTAGGGGGCATTACGGCCACACAAAGGGGATACCAGCAGGAAATTTGAGGCATTATCAAGTGCTTGTCAAATTGTGAATGAGAGACTGATGAAGTGTGTGCAGCCTGTGCAAAAAACAAAGCAGAGCTCATGCCTTTCATGCAACTTTTTTCAAACCATCATTGAAGTCGCATCAGGCAGCCATAGAATGTATTAAAAATCAAAACATATAGCCCAACGTTTGTATTACAACTAAAATTGTATAAATAACTATTGGAGGACCTGTTTCTTTGTTAACCGCTCAACACAGAATAGTCGCATGTGCGCACTTGTCACGCCCTGACCTTAGAGATCCATTTTATGTCTCTATTTTGGTTGGTCAGGGCGTGAGTTTGGGTGGGCGTTCTATATCTGGTGTTCTATGTTGTCTATTTCTTTGTGTTTGGCCGTGTGTGGTTCTCAATCAGAGGCAGCTGTCTATCGTTGTCTCTGATTGAGAACCATACTTAGGTTTCCTTTTCCCACCTGTGTTGGTGGGTAGTTGTTTTCTGTCTCTGTGTCTGCACCAGACATAACTGTTTCGTGTTGGTCTATTTTTGTTATTTTGTTTTAGTGTTCTGAGTTAAAATAAATATTAACATGGACACTTACCATGCTGCGTTTTGGTCCACTCCTTCTTCCACCAACAGCCGTTACAGCACTCCCTCAAATTGTTTGTAGAAAATATTATTTATATTTTATTCAGCTATGTTCAATAGTTTTCTTCAAACTATAAAATAATATAAAATAATGCCACAGAATTCTAAGCAAATCTTGTCTGCTAAATGAACTAGTGTAGCCCACAGCCATTGGCATAGCCAGATCAGGTCCTAACATAAGGACTCAGAGTATGCTATTCTGTTTTTCTGAAATAGACTACATTTTCTTCATGTATGTTTCTTTAGACCTGTCTAAAATAATTAATGGATTTATTTTGAGGGCGTAGGCTATATTAAATGGGTTTCTAAGACTTTTTAAAATGTAGGTCTGCATCAGTGGCTTGTAGGCTACAGTATGTGTGGAAGCCAGGAGAGGCTAAATGTGTTTATGTTAATTAATGGTCAATTACTGTGAGACCGGCAGTTATTTGCTTAATAATAACCGGCTGACAAAATGTCATAACTGCCATAGACCTGCCCACGGTTGTGTCAATTTGGCTGGATGTCCTTTGGGTGGTGGACCATTCTTGATACACACGGGAAACCCAGCAGCGTTGCGCTTCTTGACACATTCAATCCGGTGCGCCTGGCACCTACCACCATACCCCATTTAAAGGCACTTAAAGAAATTGTCTTTCCCATTCACCCTCTGAATAGCACACACACACAATCCGCGTCTCAATTTTCTCAAGGCTTGAAAATCCTTCTTTAACCTGTCTCCTCCCCTTCATCTACACCGATTGACAAGTGACATCAATCAGGGATCATAGCTTTCACTTGAATTCACCTGGTCAGTGTATGTCATGGAAAGAGCAGGTGTTCTTAATGTTTTGTACACTCAGTGTATATCCCAGAAAAGATGGGACAAAGTAAATATAGGTCAGTGCTTGCGTCCGTAGCACTTTAAATGGATTTGAGTGGTTACATATAATACATGTTGACAAAATGGCTGTGAGACAGAGACTGGGAGACTGTTGCTGTACTCCCAGGTAAGGCCATTGATTCCGGTACCACTGAAGGCCCCAGTATTCAGTCAGTCAGAAGATGTGTGTCAGCATCCAGGCCCATGTCACAGCATGTAGTGGCCTGATTGGGAGATGGCAATACATTCCTGATGTACCTTTCATCACCAAAGCCATGTTAGCGTTCACTGCACATGTTGTTGAACAATTCAACCCTTTTGTTAGTGTCATTGATATTTCGTAATTCACATGCAATATTCGGTTCATAAGCATTGACTGTAATATCTCCAGGGACCTGTGGTGAAACGACAAGGTATGTGCAAGGTATTAAGCTTGGACGCAAATGCATCTTCCAAATGGACAATGACCCCAAGCATACTTCCAAAGTTGTGGCAAAATGGCTTCAGGACAACAAAGTCAATGTATTGGAGTGGCCATCACAAAGCCCTGACCTCAATCCTATAGAAAATGTGTGGGCAGAACTGAAAAAGCGTGTGCTTTTCCAGCTCTGTCAGGAGGAATGGGCCAAAATTCACCCAAGTTATTGTGGGAAGCTTATGGAAGGCTACCCGAAACGTTTGACCCATGTTAAACAATTTCAAGGCAATGCTACCAAATACTAATTGAGTGTATGTAAACTTCTGACGCACTGGAAATGTGATGAAAGAAATAAAAGCTGCGTTTTGAAAATTTGTCATTGGCTTTGATACTCTGATTGGTTAGAGACGATCCAATCACTGATGACTTTGTTTTGTACAACACCCCTCGTTTTGACGTCACCACAAACCACTTCAACGATGGCAGTCTCAGACAGAGGTATGTAGAGAACATTGAGCAGTTGAAGAATTCAGTTTGAGTTGTCAGGCAAGTGAAAACACACAAGACCCTGCCTAGCTTTATCCCCCTGCCCCTTACACACACATATTTACACACACACTTACACACACACACACACAGATTGACACACACACCTACACACACACTTATGCACGCATGCATGCACGCACGCACGCACGGACTCACACACACACCCACACACACACGCGCGCACACACACATACACACACACGCACAGCCCCCTGTCCTCCCCCCAGTGCCTTAAACCAGATCGCTTGGAAGGGCAATGTCCTCCAGTCTTTCTCTGGTTCATCCTGTTATGACTCTCTTGGGAAAACGTCAGGAATGATATTTTAAAAGTGCAATGTGAAGGTTTAAGTACACCTTTGTGTATTTTGGATATCCCCCATTTAGATGTCATGATGGATCTGACTGGAAATGCCTCACAAAGTAGCCGTAATCTTCACTGACCACTTAGACCAAGTTAATAAATTACTTGCTTGATGAGTTCATTTCACCTGGCTTAAAGCCAACTTCAAGATGTGTGTGATGGGAGGGTTGTGTAGTCTGTGTTTTGTTGTGGTATGCTGTATAGCCCAGTAACATTTAAATGATTCAACATTCAGGTTTTTCACATATTTCTGAACTTCACAGTAATACAATCGTGGGCCATTGTATCAATACTCCCTCAAAGAAATGGATTCCACTTAGAACCGATGAAATGTTTCTGCCCATCTCTGAGCATAACAGTTAAAGAGCCCAGTCTGGCATTGAGCCCATCCCATATAGAGCCAGTTCTCATTCAGGTGCCCATGTCCTGCTCCTAATAACATTCTAGCGAGGGAATTACTACTTAATTACACAAATACCACAGAAGCCATCAGACCCTCCTTAACAACCCCCCCCCCCCCTCCCTCCACCTCCTCTCTTACTAAAACCTCTGAGTAACCTCGTACTCCCTCCTCACATGAGTGATTTTGACCTTTGAGTACCTCTGTAGCCCCTCCCCCTCCCCCCTCGTTCTCTAATTTCTATCCCCTATATCCCTGGCTCCAACCCTGTAGGCCTTCCTTCCTATTCCGGTCAAGAAATAACTGCCACAGTTGATCACACATACAGGCAGACATATGGTGGGGCTTGTATACAAGCCAAGGTGAGAGACATTGACATCTCTTAGGATAGCCATTCTGTATCCAAGGCAGTGTCCCAAACAGCACCCTATTTCCCAATGGGCACACATTACCCCATAATGTCAAAGTGGAATGATGTTTTTTTGCCATTTTTACAAAATAATACAAAATAAAAGTGTTCAGCCCCTTTGTTATGGCAAGCCTAAATAAGTTCAGGAGTAGAAATGTGCTTAACAACTCACATAATAAGTTGCATGTACCCCACAAATATAATTATCTGTAAGGTCTTAAAATCTTAATTTAATCTATTTTAAATTCAGGCTGTAACACACCGAAATGGAAAAAGTAAATAGGTGTGGATACCTTCTGAATGCACTATAACTGCTCTGGGCATTGGTTCACTGCAGCTCATAGAAGTGAGTCTGTGTTTATGTTTGTTCCTATATTTACACTATGGTGTGTGTATCAGAGTGTGAGTCAGAGTTTGTGTACTACGTCTTAGCCAAAGGCACGATACTGCTTTTGTATACATCATTTCCTTCATAACACTTGAATTCTACAATATAATCTGACGTTTCTGCGATTACTCCCCTTTATTCACAGTGAAATGTCAGTTTTTCTCCTCACATTCGCATATGGAAGGTTTGGCTTGCATCCCAAACAGCACCCTAGTCCCTATTTAGTGAACTGCTTTGGAACAGGGTTTGCTCCCCAAACAGCACCCTATTCCCTATTTAGTGCATTGCTTTTCAACAATAGCCCTATAGGTTTCCCTATGGCCCCTGGTCAAAAGTAGTACACTCTTTAGAGAATAGTGTGCTATTTGGGACACACAGCAAGACACACAAAGGGAATCCTAGAGGTTCTTAGCCATGAGCTTTAGGGCCCTGAACATTATATAGATCAATCTGCTTTCCTTCCACTCTAAACCCATTCCACTGATATGTGTTGATATGATTATTTCATATCTATAAGTTGATTGGTCTGTCAGGTCCAGATGGCCTAGAAGTCTTGTAATGGAGGGCTGGGGTGCAGTGGCGGTTCTAGACCATTTCAACTGGGGGGGCCAAGCTGGGGCCAGTTGTACTGTTAGAGGGGCCAGTTGTACTGTTAGAGGGGCCAGTTGTACTGTGAGAGGGGCCAGTTACATTAGACGTTATTGTTGTCATATTGTTTTCTTCACTGCATTGCAGGCATTAGCAGGCAAAATACCTTGTTCATAATCATCATCGTTGCCACGGTCTAATAACGGATGTAAAAAAAGAACGATAGCAAAAATGAGTTATGTAAAAATTATATCATACTCCACATTTAGGGGGGCCACAAGGGGGTCCAACATTTTTGTCACAGGGGCACTGTAATTACAAATCGCATTTCGACTGAATATTATGTCGCATCTGTGCGTGTGTGTATGTGTGTGTGCGTGTGTGTATGTGTGCGTGTGTATGTGTGAGTGCGTGCGTGTGTGTGCGTGTGTGTGTGCGCATCTCCTCCAATATTTTTATAAAAATGTCTGTAACAGTATTGCATTATACAAGCATATTATTGATTGATTTCCATTATGTTCCACACAGTCTTCGTTTTTACCAAGTAAACCAACCAACAGGTTTTCCCACCCCATGGAAATCAACTGCAATAGGATTGTGAGTTTGCTCAACATATAGCTGCAACCAGGTCACCTGCGAAACAAGTCAGTATTCGACGTCCATCCATGTCTGAGGACGTCGGGAGACGACGTGGAAACCTGCCACTAGGGGCAAAAGTGAGCACTGTTACCTTCAAGTACTGTAGGTTTTGGTTTTGCTAGGGCATTGTGGACAGGGATGGACTGCCTACACTTCCTGTTCACCCACGACTGCGTTGCCATGCACGACCTCCAACTCAATCATCAAGTTTGCAGACGACAATTACCAACAATTACCAACAACGACGAGACGGCCTACAGGGAGGAGGTGAGGGCCCTCGGAGTGTGGTGTCAGGAAAATAACCTCACACTCAACGTCAACAAAACATAGGAGATGATCGTGGACTTCAGGAAACAGCAGAGGGAGCACCCCCCTATCCACATCGATGGGACAGTAGTGGAGAGGGTAGTACGTTTTAAGTTCCTCGGCGTACACATCACGGACAAACTGAATTGGTCCACCCACACAGACAGCGTGGTGAAGAAGGCGCAGCAGCGCCTCTTCAACCTCAGGAGGCTGAAGAAATTTGGCTTGTCATCAAAAGCACTCACAAACTTCTACAGATGCACAATCGAGAGCATCCTGTCGGGCTGTTTCACCACCTGGTACGGCAACTGCTCCGCCCACAACCGTAAGGCTCTCCAGAGGGTAGTGAGGTCTGCACAACGCATCACCCTGGGGCAAACTACCTGCCCTCCAGGACACCTACACCACCCGATGTCACAGGAAGGCCATAAAGATCATCAAGGACAACAACCACCCGAGCCACTGCCTGTTCACCCCGCTATCATCCAGAAGGCGAGGTCAGTACAGGTGCATCAAAGCAGGGACTGAGAGACTGAAAAACAGCTTCTATCTCAAGGCCATCAGACTGTTAAACAGCCACCACTAACATTGAGTGGCTGCTACCAACATACTGACTCAACTCCAGCCACTTTAACAATGTAAAAATGTATGATTTTTTTTTATCACTAGCCACTTTAAACAATGCCACTTTATATAATGTTTACATACCCTACATTACTCATCTCATATGTATATACTGTACTCGATACCATCTACTGCATCTTGCCTACGCCGTTCGGCCATCACTCACTCATATATTTTTATGTACATATTCTTCATTCCTTTACACTTGTGTGTATAAGGTAGTAGTTGTGGAATTGTTAGGTTAGATTACTCGTTGGTTAT
>NC_052339.1:4500000-4640000 GCF_016432855.1 Salvelinus namaycush | reverse complement strand
CAAGTTTATCATTTTAAAAGGCTAATTGACCATTAGAAAACCCTTTTGCAATTATGTTAGCACAGCTGAAAACTGTTGTTCTGATTACAGAAACAATAAAACTGGCCTTCTTTAGACTAGTTGAGTATCTGGAGCATCAGCATTTGTGGGTTCGATTGCAGGCTCAAAATGGCCGACAGTCAAGTTCCTTACTTTTCCCCCCTTCCACGTTCCTCTTCCATTTTTGCGGTAATGCTGCAATTAGTTGGTTGTAATTTTGGAAAGAGCATTTGAGTTTAACCACAATATTTGCTGTATTATTTGTTCAGTATTTTATGGGGCTCCCGAGTGGCGCAGTGTTCTAAGGCACTGCATCTCAGTACTAGAGTCTTCACTACAGACCCTGGTTCATTTACAGGCTGTGTCACAACTGCCAATGAATTGGAGTCCCATAGGGCGGTGCACAATTGGCCCAGTGTCATTAGGGTTTGGCCGGGGTAGGCCGTCATTGTAAATAAGAATTTGTTCTAAACTGACTTGCCTAGTTAAAAAAATTATGAAATTGCAACTAACTTCCTGTAGCTTGTTTTAAAATAGCGACATTTGGGAGACAATTTCCTTTTCAAGTAACTGAAAGTGAGAGGTCTGAATAAAGGAAAAGGAAAAAGGCCATTCTTGAACATAGGGTGAGACATTCTTACTAATTTGCTAGAGAACCAGTTTGGATTTGAGTATAACTTTTGTATGATTGAAGCCTTTAGTGAGAGGTCACCCAGTAAAATACTACTTGAGTAAAAGTCTAAAAGTATTTGGTTTTAAATGTACTTAAGTATCAAAAGTAAATGGAATTGCTAAAATGTACTTAAGTATCAAAAGTGAAAGTAAAAATATAAACCATTTCATATTTCTTATATTAAGCAAACCAGGCGACACAATGTTCTCGTTTTTTTTATTGACGGATAGCCAGGGGCACACTCCAACACTCTGACATTATTTACAAACTAAGCATTTGTGTTTAGTGAGTCCTTCAGATCAGAGGCAGTAGGGATGACCAGGGATGTTCTCTTGATAAGTGTGTGAATTGGGACATTTTACTTGTCAAAATGTAATGAGCACTTTTGGGTGTCAGGGAAAATGTATGGAGTAAAAATTATATATATTTTTTTAAGAATGTAGCATAGTAAAAGAAAAAGTTGGCAAAAATATAAATATTAAAGTCAAGTACAGATACCCCAAAAAAACTACTTAAGTAGTACTTTAAAGTATTTTTACTTAACTTCTTATGGCTGCAAGCCCGAAGCCGGGCACAATATGACAACAGCCACTTCAAGTGCAGGGCGCGAAATTCAAAATATATTTTTTAGAAATATTTAACTTTCACACATTAACAAGTCCAATACAGCATTTGAAAGATAAACATCTTGTGAATCCAGCCAACATGTTCGATTTTTAAAATGTTTTACAGCGAAAACACCATGTATATTTATGTTAGCTCACCACCAAATACAAATAAGGACAGACATTTTTCACAGCACAGGTAGCATGCACAAAGCCAACCTAACTAACCAAGAACCAACCAAACTAACCAAGAAACAACTTCATCAGATGACAGTCTTATAACATGTTATTCAATAAATCTATGTTTTGTTCGAAAAATGTGCATATTTGAGCTATAAATCAGTTTTACATTGCAGCTACCATCACAGCTACCGTCAGAAATGGCACCGAAGCAGCCAGAGTAATTACAGACACCAACGTCAAATACCTAAATACTCATCATAAAACATTTCTGAAAAATACATGGTGTACAGCAAATGAAAGACAGGCATCTTGTGATTACAGCCAATATTTCCGATTTCTTAAGTGTTTTACAGCGAAAACACAATATAGCATTATATTAGCTTACCACAATAGCCAGAAACACAAGCCATTCCCCAGCAGCAAAAGTTAGCGATCGTAACGAACCAGCAAAAGATATATAATTTTTGACTAACCTTGATAAGCTTCATCAGATGACAGTCCTATAACATCAGGTTATACATACACTTATGTTTTGTTCGAAAATGTGCATATTTAGAGCTGAAATCAGTGGTTATACATTGTGCTAACGTAGCATCTTTTTCCCACAACGTCCGGATATTTTTCTGGCACTCACATATTCTGACCAAATAACTATTCATAAACATAACTAAAAAATACATGTTGTATAGGAAATTATAGATACACTAGTTCTTAATGCAATCGCTGTGTTAGAATTCTAAAAATAACTTCATTACGATATGCAGTTTACGTTATGGCGAGAGCGTGCCCAAAACCTGGCCGCAACCTACTAGTACAACATGTTCGACAGATATATGAAATAACATCATAAAATGGGTCCTACTTTTGATGATCTTTCATCAGAATGTTGTACAAGGGGTCCTTTGTCGGGAACAATCGTTGTTTGGATTTAGAATGTCCTCTTCTCCAGTCAATTAGCACGGAAAGCTAGCAAAGTGGCGCTAAGCTCTCCTTCGTGAACAAACGCAGACAACGCAACATGCATAACTTCCCGAAAAAATTTCAATAATCTAATAAAACTATATTGAAAAAACATACTTTACGATGATATTGTCACATGTATCAAATAAAATCAAAGCCGGAGATATTAGTCGTCTATAACGACAGCTGTACAGAAGGCAAAACCAGGTCCCTTCGCGCGCTCTCCAGAAAACAGGAAACTGGTGACACGTCATACAAAGAGCATTTATTCGAGCCCAGATCAAGTTATACACTCAATTTCTTCTCTCAATGCCTGTCGACATCTAGTGGAAGACGTATGAAGTGCATGTATTCTAATAAATATCAAGGACCTTTATAGGCAGCCCCTAGAAGAGAGCATCGATTTCAGATTTTCCACTTCCTGTCAGGAAGTTTGCTGCAAAATGAGTTCTGTTTTACTCACAGATATAATTCAAACGGTTTTAGAAACTAGAGAGTGTTTTCTATCCAATAGTAATAATAATATGCATATTGTACGAGCAAGAATTGAGTACGAGGCCGTTTGAAATGGGCACCTTTTATCCGGCTACTCAATACTGCCCCTGCAGCCCAAACAGGTTAAGTACTTTACACCACTGTGTAATAGTAGTATAGTAATTGTAGTAGTTACAGTATATGGGTGGTAGACTAGTTTCACTAGTCCCATGTTAGCCACCAAGCCATTTTCCTTACTCCCATGCTACTCAGTTTACAGGTTTGTTTTGCCATGTGTGTGGTCGGCTACAGGGGATCCGTGTGTTATCTGTTTGCTTTGTGTGTATCGGTCAGACAGGCTTGTTGTGGGATTAGATCTACCTATCAGGGCTCCGCTTCCTGTCCTGTTCATCAGTCAGACTTTAGTGTTGTGTCGTGTATTGTTCACGATAGGGTTGTCGTTGTGATATCCGTATTCTGATACTCAGAAGTATCATGATAAGCAAACAAAACATGAAGCAGACTTCATTTCTTGTGTCTTGAGGAAAACAGTCTTTTAATGTTGGAAACATAGAAACACATTTTGTCACGTTTGTTTATTTTTCTAACTTTAGCAGAAAAAGTTTATTTTGTAGTTTATTTTTTTAGTTTATTTTTCTAACGCACAATTTTAGCAGGTTTTAAAATAATTTAAACTGCTTCGTTTTTCCCTTGTTGCCCTTGGAAAATTGAGTATCGTAGGACTGTGATACTGGTATTGTGATTGACAACCCTGGTCCAGCATTAGATTGTCCTATCAGCGCTCTGCTTCCGTGCCTCGGAGCCGAAGGCATTCCTCACCTGATCACGTGACTGGATCCCACGTCACGTCGTTGTTTTTCCAATCCCATCTCCGTGGGGTGCGGATGATGGAAGGGAGCAGGGGGCCTGATCACTCACTTTTGGCCCCATCATCACATTCCCTCACCCTAGTTAGCTTAGATTAAACACAGTAGGAGAGTTGGCCTCGTCCCAAACGGCAGCCTATTCCCTTTATAATGCACTACTATTTCCTGGCCCTGGTCGAAAGTAGTGCACTATATGGGGATTAGGGGTCATATGGAATGCACCCTAAACCTACCCTTGGTTTTGTAGTGTCATTGTCTTGAAGTATTTGGTGAGTACCGGTATCTTGTATCAAGTAAACACGTGTTTTCATTATAGGGAAACTTCAGGATTTTGGCAATGAAGCCCTTTATCTACTTCCCCAGAGTCAGATGAACTCGTTGATACCATTTTTACGTCTCTGTGTGCAGCTTGAAGGAAGTTGCAAACTGGCGTTTGTGCAATTGCTAACTAGCATTAGCACAACGACTGGAAGTCTATAGTAACTGTTAGCAGCGGCTCGTGAAACTACCTAAAAAAATTGTATCCTTGAGTTAATAATAACTCTGGGGAAGTTGCCACAACATTGCCACAATCCCGAACTATCCCTTTAAACTATCTATCCCCTCTGTCAATCAAGATGTTCCCTGCCAATTACACGCACACACACACACACACACACGCGCACACACACACACACACACACACACACACACACACACACACACACACACACACACACACACACACACACACACACACACACACACACGCACACGCCTACACGCATGCACACACACGCGCGCGCACGCACACACACACATACACAGACACACACACGTTCGGGGGGGGGGGGGGGGGGGGGGGGTCAAATAAAATGTTTTGTCACATGCTTTGTAAACAGCAGGTGTACACTAATAGTGAAATGCTTACTTACTGGCCCTTCCCAATAATGCAGACAGAAAAACAATTATAGAAAGATAATTACACAAGGAATAAATACACAATGAGTAACGATCACTTGGCTATATACACGGGGTTCCAGGCTTGGTGCATCAGTACCGTTTGCCATGCAAGTCTATGACTTGGGTGGCTGGAGTCTGACAGTTTTTAGGACCTTCCTCTGACACCGCCTGGTATAGAGGTCCTGGATGGCAGGAAGCTCGGCCCCAGTGATGTACTAGACTGTACGCACTACCCTCTGTAGCGCCTTCCAGTCGGATGCCAAGCAGTTGCCATACCAAGCGGTGATGCAGACAGTCAAGATGCTCTCAATGGTACAGCTGTTGAACTTTTTGAGGATCTGCAGGCCCATGCCAAATCTTTTCAGCCTCCTGAAGGGGAAGAGGCGTTGTCGTGCCCTCTTCATGACTGTGTTGGTGGGTGTGGACCATGTTAATTCCTTAGTGATGTGGACACAGAGGAACTTGAAGCTTTCGACCCGCTCCACTACAGCCCCGTCGATGTGGATACCATTCATCCTAGTGTCAGGTCTGACTTATGTGTTTCTTGTCTAACTCAGAGACAGTCAGTTGGGGGAGGGGAAACAGGGGAAGAGACAGGGGAGACAGACAGCGTTTTGGCAGGGGGGAGGACGGTGGGAGGAGAGGGGTGAGCTGTAGGCGTGAGTCAAACTTTCGGGTGACAGAAGGAGGTCAGGAATGTGAGCAGGGTATGCTGGGAAGTCTGCAGGTCTGGAGCCGTGTGTGTGTGTGTGTGTGTGTGTGTGTGTGTGTGTGTGTCAGTGTGTGTGTGTCAGTTGTTCTTACCTGCAGTAAAAAGTCAGGTTGTGGGTTATGAGGGGCAGGTCTGTACTGGAAACCAGATGTCTCCCAGTCTGTGGCTCTGTGTGCTCCCTCCAACCTCTTCACACAAACAGACCACTGGCCAGGAGGACTCCTGCCCCTCCTATGCACGCACACACACATATGTCTTCTCTGTTTCTTTTTCTCTCTCTTTACTTATATATTTCTCTGTATCTTCATCTGTCTCTGTCTTTCTCTCTCTTTATGTCTCGCTCTCTCTCTCTCTCTGTCTCTATCTTTCTCTCTTGCTTCCCCCTCTTTCTTTCTATACCTTACTTTCAAATTTCCACCGCAGTATGTACAGAGTTTCTACCCACTGTTATTCTTAACTGAAGAATTACTTTGCGCCATGCCACCGCCCCACACACATACACTCTCTCTCAAAAGACTTTCAAACAGAATACATGATCTGTGTATTGTGGCAGATGGAGGCTTGGAGGACTCAGCTGTATGTTTCTCTATGTGAGTCGGAGTGATAATGACAAAAACAGAACTTTCTCCACATTTCCTGCTGAGGCCTGAATCTTAGAGGCAGCTCCACATACAAACGCTGTAGATATTCAATTTGTAGAGCTATTTTGGGTGATTTTGTTGTTTGTCGAGAGCCCTCATTCACTATCTGTCTGTCTTTATTTGGAAGTTACTTCAATGATTCCGCAATTTTCTCTAAACAAATAACTAGTCGCACTGGCATCACCGTAACCTCCTATTTTTCACTTAATTTAAATCTTTATAGGAAAATAGGAAATAGGTTTCTGCCCTATGGGCCATTCTGGCTCGGATAAGGCTAATTTATCATCATAACCTTATGTGTTTCACCTCACCTTTATGAACAGAGATTACCGATACAGGTTCATAGATCAAGCTCAGGTCCCATTTTGTGCTGGTTTAATAGGTCAAGCTATGGCATCTAAGGCCACGCATGGGCCATGACCAATGTGCGTCCCCAATGGCACCCCGTCGCCTATACAGTGCCCTGGTCAAAAGTAGTGCATTGTATAGGGAATAGGGTGCCATTTGGGACACAGCCCATGGCTGCAGCCGAGGCACTGAGGTCGGTCTAGCAATGATGTTGCGTGACTTGGGCCGGATGATAAGCGTGTGTGACAGGTGACATTTCCAGCATCTGTTAAGTCTTCAGTGTTGACGTAAGCCACTGAAGCTGAAATAAAAGCTCTGATTTGCCCTTAAAGATGTCAGCTGATGTACTGGCTGCTGTAACCTGGTCTAGCAGTAACACACCTGACCAATCATATTTTTACTGCTCCCCACTGGAGACCGGGGTTCAATCCCAGCGTCCACTTTCTACTGTGGTCCCACTTGCCTGTCACCCCTCCGGTCTTGGCTGCTGTGGAAATCAGTTTGTCATCAGAGGAGACCATGGAGTGTGCCAGAGGCCAGTGGTCTAAGCTGGCCTCTTTAATGACACATCTGGCAGGTTTAAGGCTCTGTACGTCTGAGACACGCATTGATAAGAAGAGAGCGAGAAGAGAGAGAGAGAACGAGAGAGCGAGAGAGACTGCTAGGCTGCATTATCAACCATCAGCTAGTCTATCTCCAAGCACCCACGCACTCTTATCTCACCAATTCAATTTAAGGGCTTTATTGGCATTGGAAACATATGTTAACATTGCCAAAAGAGCCTCTTTTTCTCTCTCTCTCTCTCTCTCTCTCTCTCTCTCTCTCTCTCTCTCTCTCCCTCTCTCTCTCTCTCTCTCTCTCTCTCTCTCTCTCTCTCTCTCTCTCTCTCTCTCTCTCTCTCTCTCTCTCTCTCTCTCTCTCTCTCTCTCTCTCTCTCAGCTGTACTAGTGTATTGTCAGTAATTTTGTAAAGTAAAGGCGGGTGAGACAAGAGCGGCACGGGGGAAAAGCTAGAGCCCAACTGTCCCCAGTTATCCTTAGTCATCCAGGCCATTGCACAGTATAAGGCGTCGTCTTGTGTTGTGCTTGTGTGGTGTCAGTATGGCATGCAGACGGACAGCAGAGTTTAGTATGTGGATTTGTCTGGACATGAATGTGAGGGTACTCACTTCAGTTTCCTGTGAATCATCAGAGATTACAATAAGGATGCACTTTGAGACGGTGTGTGTGTGTGTGTGTGTGTGTGTGTGTGTGTGTGTGTGTGTGTGTGTGTGTGTGTGTGTGTGTGTGTGTGTGTGTGTGTGTGTGTGTGTGTGTGTGTGTGTGTGTGTGTGTCTACTTTCTCAGTGGTCTGTGAAAGACTTTTCTGATCGAGATTTTGTTACATTACTTCCGGCAGATGACACAGGAGCGTGCGTGACAGAATATGGTGCCATGACAGTTGGCACCAGGTTATTCCAGGCTTGAACCTTACAAGCTGAGCCATTCCACACCTGTTCCTTGTTAATTTGTTCTCGACTGACGCTTTCTGATTTGGGGTGGAAAACGCACTATGGTTAAATGAGCTAAAACAAGCTCAATCTAATTGGGATTACTTTCTTTAAGCGTGAGATAAGATCGCTTTCCTCAAAATCGAGAAAGGATTAGATTAATTAATGCCTAACATTACCCATAAAGCCCTCTGGTTTATCTATTGGCGACCTTGACAAACTTTGGCAAAACTGTAAGTGTTATTACAGACCATCGTAACACACTGGCCCAGATCAAACAGCCCTCAAAGATTCTTCATTTGTGGTCCACATCTTTCATTACGCATTTCTCACTACACTGGGTTTTGAAATTTAATTTGCCTCAGAGTTTGTATAAATATAGAATTTCTTAGCTCCATTGACTGAGCGGTGGCTTGGACATATATACACAGCGGTCTGCCAAAGGAGAATTACATGGGGAGGGGAGTCACAGACAATACCATATCAAATTGTATTTGTCACATGCGTCATAAACGACAGCTGTAGACTAGCTGTGAAATGCTTACGAGCCCTTCCCAATAATGCAGAGAGAAAAACAATTGTTATATATTGCTGTGTGTTCCAAATGGCACCTTATTCCCTATAAAGTGCACTTCTTTTGACCAGAGCCCTATTGATCCTGGTCAAAAGTAGTGCAACTACATAGGGAATAGGGTGCTATTTGGGATGCGAAGAAGGTTATGAAAAAAGCCTGTGCTAAAGGATTGAGATAATTGTCAGACTTTGGCACAGGAGGAGAAAAAGATAGACACCAGACATGAATCATCTCAGTCAGACAAACTCAGCCAATTTTAGAAGTCAAAGACCTCCATTTATGGTGGATTATGGGAAGAAGAGGTTGCATGGTCGCCATGGCAGCAGGGAAAATGGCTTCCAGGTTGACAACCTGCAATGTTTGAGAGAATCAAATATGTGATGCATTGTCGGTAAGTTGTGACTAACTGATCTACAAATAAGAATGTGTAGTTAGTTTTGATGCAAGGGGATTTGTAGGTGATTTGTAGATCCATCAGTTGGCAGTCACCTGTTGTGCCATGTTGTGTCGCTACTGTGTTGTTGTCAAGTTGTGTTGCTACCATGCTGTGTTGTCATGTGTTGCTGCCATACTGTGTTGTTGTCTTAGGTCTCTCTCTATGTAGTGTTGTGGTGTCTCTATTGTCGTGACGTGTGTTTTGTCCGACATTTTTATTTTTAACCCCAGCCCCCGTCCCCGCAGGAGGCCTTTGGCCTCTTGGTAGGCTGTCATTATAAATAAGAATTTGCTCTTAACTGAGTTAAGTTAACTAAAAAAAATTTAAAAAAACACACTGTCTACCTTAGTCATGTGGACTGAACAACTGTACCTGGCTGGCCCAAGGGTCTGAGAATGTAGGTGTGAGATCATCATCATGCCCTGCCTCTTAACTCTATGAGACGTGCTCCGCTGTTGTTCGCTAATGACCGGACGCCTATGTGTCATCCTTTAATCCAAACAGACTAGAATCAGGTCACTGAGCAAGAAGTGTGTGAGTGTTTCAGAGAGACTGGGTGGGATACTTTGTTTGGTCTAGTGGGACTTATTCATTCAAGCTCTAGCTTGAGGCAGTGTATTATACTGAACAAAACTAGAAAGGCAACATGTAAAGTGTTGGTCCCATGGTTCATGAGCTGAAATACGCACAAAACGCTTATTTCTCTCAAATTTGGTGCACACATTTGTTATGATCCCTGTTAGTGAGCGTTTCTCTTTTGCCAAGATAATTCATCCACCTAACAGGTGTGGCATATCAATAAGCTGATTAAACAGCATCATCATTACACAGATGCACCTTGTGCTGGGGACAATGATGTCACACACGTCATTAAACAGTACTTACTGTAATATGAAATACAGAATTTTACTTGCCACTGAGCTGCACATACAGTTGAAGACAGAAGTTTACATACACTTAGGTTGGAGTCATTAAAACTTGTTTTTCAACCACTCCACAGATTTCTTGTTAGCAGACTATAGTTTTTGCAAGTCGGTTAGGACATCTACTTTGTGCATGACACAAGTAGTTTTTCCAACAATTGTTTACAGACAGATTATCTCACTTATAATTCACTGTATCACAATTCCAGTGGGTCAGAAGTTTACATACACTAAGTTGACTGTGCTTTTACACAGCTTGGAAAATTCCCGAAAATGTTTCATGGCTTTCGAAGCTTCTGATAGGCTAATTGACACCATTTGAGTCAATTGGAGGTGTGCCTGTGGATGTATTTCAAGGCCTACCTTCAAACTCACTGCCTCTTTGCTTGACATCATGGGAAAATCAAAAGAAATCAGCCAAGACCTCAGAAAAAAATTGTAGACATCCACAAGTCTGTTTCATCCTTGGGAGCAATTTCCAAATGCCTTAAGGTACACCGTTCATCTGTACAAACAATAGTACGCAAGTATAAACACCATGGGACCACGCAGCCATCATACCGCTCAGGAAGGAGACGCGTTCTGTCTCCTAGAGATTAATGTACTTTGGTGAGAAAAGTGCAAATCAATCCCAGAACAACAGCAAAGGACTTTGTGAAGATGCTGGAGGAAACAGGTACAAAAGTATCTATATCCACAGTAAAACGAGTCCTATATTGATATAACCTGAAAGGCCGCTAAGCAAGGATTAAGCCACTGATCCAAAACCGCCTTAAAAAAGCCAGACTACGGTTTGCAACTGCACATGGTGACAAAGATGGTACTTTTTGGAGAAATGTCCTCTGGTCTGACGAAACAAAAATAGAACTGTTTGGACATAATGACCATCATTATGTTTGGAGGAAAAAGGGGGAGGCTTGCAAGCCGAAAGAACACCATCCCAACCGTGAAGCACGGGGGTGGCAGCATCATTTTATGGGGGTGCTTTGCTGCAGGAGGGACTGGTGCACTTCACCAAATAGATGGCATCATGAGGGAGGAAAAGGATGTGGATATATTGAAGCAACATCTCAAGACATCAGTCAGGAAGTTAAAGCTTGTTCGCAAATGGTTCTTCCAAATGGACAATGACCCCAAGCATACTTCCAAAGTTGTGGAAAAATGGCTTAAGGACAACAAAGTCAAGGTATTGGAGTGGCCATCACAAAGCCCTCACCTCAATCCCATAGAATATTTGTGGGCAGAACTGAAAAAGCATGTTCGAGCAAGGAGGCCTACAAACCTGACTCAGTTACACCAGCTCTGTCAGGAGGAATGGGCCAAAATTTACCCAACTTATTTTGGGAAGCTTGTGGAAGGCTCCCCGAAACATTTGACCCAAGTTAAACAGTTTAGAGGCAATGCTACCAAATACTAATTGAGTGCATGTAAACTTCTGACCCACCGGGAATGTGATGAAATAAATAAAAGCTGAAATAAATATTTCTCTCTACTATTATTCTGACATTCTTAAAATAAAGTGGTGATCCTAACTGACCTAAGACAGGGCATTTTTACTAGGATTAAATGTCAGGAATTGTGAAAAACGGAGTTTAAATGTATTTGGCTAAGGAGTATGTAAACTTCCGACTTCAGCTGTACATACATACAAAGCCTACTTCGAATGCTGAACATGTCACAGTGCTACCAGAGAGTAGCTGAACTCAACATTTTGTCAATCATCATATGATGGAACTTTGAGCTTTGCTTTACAAAGGCTTCAAAACTGGCAGTGAACTACGGGGCAAACAGACCAAAAGGACATGGCAAAATGCACAACCATTTCAGAATCAAGACTTGCTGCCACTCCAATCTGTTTCCTAAACAAATTCATGGGGTACTATAACCACATAGGAGTTAAATTGGTACAGCATTCTCATGGGTTCAACAAATATAGACTCTTACAAGGCACGTCGCAAAATATGTTAATGAGCAATACCATACAGCCACTAGTGGTCAAACGTTTTTTGGCGAGCCTGTATTCTGTGGGGTGGAATTACAGTACCATTCGAAATACAGCAATTCTTTGCTTCGCCCACAACATTTTCCCACAATACATTTTACTGTTGATAATACCCTAAATTGCTATGTAATTCACAGTTTTCTGTTACAGTGTGTACACTAATTAATATTGCTATTAAGCCCTCGTCTTTGTACCCCATCTATGTCCTTCTCCAAAGCTAATTACGGCAACTTGTAATCTCGCCAACCGAAACCTGTAGATCCTGCACTGAGCACATACTGTGCCTGCATCCCAAATGGTACTCTTTCCCCTACATAGTGCCCTACTTTTGACCAGAGCCCTATGCAGACTTTAGTTTTTTCCCCAAACTTATGTATGGACTATGTTGTTAGCTTTTAGCGATCATGGCTAATTCACTTGACTGGCAGATATGAGCAGATACCAGTGGATGCTAGCTCTCCCCCAGGCGTTTTCTCTGATAGAGCAGACAGAGAAATCAATACGCCTCTGCCTCCATTCAAACCACGCTGATTCATTAAAACATGGGGCTACGTAAATACTTGTGTGGTACCTAGTGCTCTCTCTCGGTGTTGTTATGGATCTCTGTATTCCATCACTTAGCACTGAATGTTCAGTCTATATGACGCTGTGATGTATCAACTTTATTCCTGAAAAAGAACTACCCTTCTGATGTTGATTTTCATGAATATTTGAAATCTGTGATCGTGTTCAGTTGCTATTACAGTGTTGTATTCAGGCTGCGCTCCTGTGGAGGAAATTCACAAAGTTTGAGTTTATTGATACGTTCTAAATCAATCTTTTCATTCATTCATTTTGATGTTGCTTTTCAGTCGTATTTCAACATCTGTCATGATTGTGTGGGAAAAGTACTTGTGTAAATTTATGACAGGGATGTTTGTATGTCAGCATCATGGGGGCTGTGTCCCAAATGGCACCCTATAGTGCAGTACCTTTGACCAGAGCCTATGGGGTATTGGTCATCTAAAGAGGGACTCCAGCTCAGGCAACTATCTCCCCTCTCTTTATTCCTTTGGATTTAGCGGCATCATGTTCAGTGACGGAAAGGCTGGGCCACACTCTGACAGGTGACCCTGTCTTGTGAGACGGCTTAGCTACAATACCACTGAGGGTAAAACTGATACAGTTAAACAAAAGATTTACTGTCGACAAACTGCGGTTGTACTATATGCAGTACATTGGGCTGTGTGTTTGGCCGCTGTGCCGCCCATAGAAAAACGGATGCATGCATGACTGTAAGTCGCTTTGGATAAAAGCATCAGCTAAATGGCATATATTATTATATTGTTTTATGAGCAAAGACCAGGAAATTCCAGCCCTGCATAATCAGGATTTGTAGGCTCTGAGCTCAAGAGGGGTAAAATGGATTCTTTGAAAACTACTTCCATTGAATATATTCTTAGGACTAAACTAGATCTGTGAGCCACCATTCCAGAGATGAATAGAATTTCCTTCCTATTATTGTAACGTTTCCTGGACGCTAGCCAACACGTTGGTTTCCAACAGATTTAGCTGTCTTGTTTATCAACATGAAGAGGCATGCCTGCTCTTTGTATTACTGGTCCCAAATGGCACCCTATTCCCTATATACAGTAGGGCACCACTTTTAACCAGGGCCCACAGAGGTAGCCCCTGACTCGCTGACTGCATTAATAAACCTTATTAGGGAATAGGGTGCCATTTGGGACACATGTCCTACTGTGCATGTACAGTATGACTTGAATCAGTTCTGCCTGTACACTGCGTCGTGGTTATTACAGCTAGCTGTTATCTGTACATCTCTAAAGCCCTGTTTGGCAGAGAGAGAGAGCACATCCTCTTGGCCTCTTACTGGCCCATATTTGCTGCTGTAAATAAATACCCGTTGATAAATCAAAATCCAGGATCCAAAAGTCAAATAAATCAAAATCCCAAACCACTCAACTCCAGATTTATTTTGAGGAGTAAGAGGAGGAGTGGTGCTGCTATTCCAGGACCATTTATGATTGGATAGCCTTTTGATTCAGATAGATAATAGCTTTAACACCTTTAACGCATAAACCGTTAACCCACCGTGCGCTGCCATCGCTGGATGGTAATGGTCCAATTCGAATGATTGGAGACACTAGTCATGCTTGATAAAAGCAGACTGAATGCACACACGCACTCTAAGAATGCGGAGCTAGCTCTTCACTAGTCCATTAAACAGAGCTCTTTTAAAAGCATTCCTTTTTGTCCAGAGAAATGCTAACTTGGGGCACTCTGCGAGCTTATTGACAGGTCATCATCTGACCGGAAGAGACTGTTAATGTTACCCAAATAACAGTGGTCATCAGACTTGAATTCCCATTCATTGAATAATATGAATTGGCGATCTCATCCCACCGCGAGGATATATTAATAACACTTATCTTGAATTCAGAAAGTTGAGTAAACAGCAACAACAATGCAAGGTGCTGTTAAATGAGATTTGGTTTGTGCAAGGGTATTGTCAGAAAATGACAGCAACAACCCACACTGGGTGTGGTGATTTTTTTTATTTAACTCGTCAAGTCAGTTAAGAACAATTATTTACAATGACTGCCTACCGGGGAACAGTGGGTTTAACTGCCTTGTTCAGCGGCAGAACAACAGATTTTTACCTTATCAGCTTGGGGATTCAATCCAGCAACCTTTCGGTTACCGGTCCAAAGCTCAAACCATTAGGCTACCTGCCTCCCCAAGTGAATTGCCTTCCATAAGTGTAATCTTACAATGTTTTGTAGCAGTATTACATCTATCTCTGGAGTCTAACTGGCCAACTATTATAACAGGCATGTCACTCTGATGGGTGAAACTCCCCTATTCTGTCCCAGTTTCCAGCAGTCTGCCTCCGAAGAATGTTTTTCCTCTGATTCTGATGGTGTGACGGTCATACAGCTCAAGCTGAGAGAAACTTTCATCTTAGCTTTATCCTGCAGTGCATTTGGGAAAGTATTCAGACCCCTTGACTTTTTCAACATTGTGCTACGTTACAGTCTTATTCTAAATTGTATTAAATGTTTTTTTTTATTCTGATCAATCTGCCCACAATAGCCCATAATGACAAAGTAAAAACAGGTTTTTAGAAATTGTTGCAAATGTATATATATTTTTTCACTGAAATATCACATTTACATAAGTATTCAGACCCTTTACTCAGTACTTTGTTGAAGCGCCTTTGACAGCAATTACAGCCTCGAGTCTTCTTGGTTATGACGCTACAAGCTTGGCACATCTGTATTTGCGGAGTTTCTCCCATTCTTCTCTGCAGATCCTCTCAAGCTCTGTCAGGTTTGATGGGGAGCGCCGCTGCACAGCTATTTTCAGGTCTCTCCAGAGATGTTCGATCGGGTTCATGTCCGGGCTCTGGCTGGGCCACTCAAGGACATTTAGAGACTTGTCCCGAAGCCACTTCTGCATTGTCTTGGCTGTGTGCTAAGGGTTGTTGTCCTGTTGGAAGGTGAACCTTTGCCCCAGTTTGAGGTCCTGAGTGCTCTGGAGCAGGTTTTCGTCAAGGATCTCTCTGTACTTTGCTCAGTTCATCTTTCCCTCAATCCTGACTAGTCTCCCAATCCCTGCCGCTGAAAAACATCCCCACAGCATGATGCTGTCACCACCATGTGGTCACCGTAGGGATGTTGCCAGATTTCCTTCAGAAGTGACCCTTGGCATTCAGGCCAAAGAGTTCAATCTTGGTTTCATCAGACAATAGTATCTTTTTTCTCATGTTCTGAGAGGAGAGGTACCTTTTGGCAGACCTTTTGGCAAACTCCAAGCGGGCTGTCATGTGTCTTTTACTGAGGAGTGGCTTCCGTCTAGCCACTCTACCATAAAGGCCTGATTGATGGAGTGCTGCAGAGATGGTTGTCCTTCTGGAAGGTTCTCCCATCTCCACAGAGGAACTCCTGAGCTTTGTCAAAGTGACCATTGGGTTCTTGGTCACCTCCCTGAACAAGGCCCTTCTCTTCCGATTGCTCAGTTTGGCTGTGCGGCCAGCTCTAGAAAGAGTCTAGCTGGTTCCAAACATCTTACATTTAAGAATGATGAAGGACCTTCAATGCTGCAGACATTTTTTGGTACCCTTGCCTAGATCTGTGCCTCGACACAATCCTGTCTCGGAGCTCTAAGGACAATTCCTTCGACCTCACGGCTTGGTTATTGCTCTGACATGCACTGTCAACTGTGGGACCTTATATAGACAGGTGTAACACGTAACAAAACGTGGAAAAAAGGAAGGGGTCTGAATACCTTCCCAATGCACCGTATGTTTATCCTACGTGTCAGGAGGAAAAGTTCTCATAGGAACGTTTTGCTGTAGTATAATCCAATTAAAATACAGAGGATGTATGCATCTCAAAGTAGGGGTGATGATTTAGGATCAGTTGTGCCTTTTAGATCATATTTAATAATATTACATTGACAGGGAAGTCCTGATCCTAGATCAGCAGTCATACTCTGAGACGCTTGGTATACGGCCCCAGACCTGGCTGCGGTTGGCTATACTGTTGCCCGCATATATATTTGGTTGAACTTAAAACAGTATCGATTTGTGTACTCTACAGTAGGCCTCGACTTATTTTGAGAATATTAATGGCCCACATCAAGTTTTTATTTGTGAGTGAGAGTCACACCTATTCCTTCCCAATTGAAATTAAGAATGCATCATGTTGACCGACGCACTGTTCAAATTACATTGTGCATTGTGACACCATGAAATATTTAGAATACAGAGAGAGAATCAGAGAATCGACTCAGACAGACTCTCTGCACACTCTTAGAAATAAGGGTAGGGTATTGTTCCCTGGGGTACAAAAAGTTCAAAATACACATAATGTACCTTCAGAGGAACACATAGTGATCTCACATGGTACTGTTTGGTACATTTTAGGGTACTTTTTTTGTATATACAGTACCAGTCAAAAACAGACTTACTCATTCCAAGGTTTTTCTTTATTTTTTACTATTTTCTACATTGTAGAATAATAGTGAAGACATCAAAACTATGTAATAACACATATGGAATCATGTAGTAACCAAAAAAGTGTTAAACAAATCAAAATATATTTTATATTTGAGATTCTTCAAAGTAGCCAACCTTTGCCTTCATGACAGCTTTGCACACTCTTGGCAAGGTAAAATATCACAAATAGAGCTAGATAAAGCCAGAAGAATAATATACTGGTTGTACATAGCTACAGATGTAGGATCTTAATTTGATCAACCTGTTGCAGGAGAACTTTCCTGCAATTCAGGACATTTTAAACTTGTAGTGTATTTGAGGTTTTAAAAGGCTTCTAAAGTTTGTAATGTCCATTTGAAATTTCAGACTTGAATTTCCCTTATGAACAATGAATCAACCCCTATAATCCACGTAACAATTCACATTTCCCGTTGCTGCAGGATTATTTTCCCGCTGTAGCAAACTGGCTCAAATGTAAAGTATTTTGTGTTTTCATGGTCTTCACTCTCTCACTGTAAGTGTCTCAAGGTCCCAACATCAGCATTAGCTCTTCTAGTACAGAGCTTTTTTGATGTTGTGATGCGCGCACATCACTTGAACGTGATGTTGGATGCCTGGGTCGATTTATGGTCCTGGTCTGTCCCTGCATGTACTTTTTGAGAAGTATCTCATTAACCCATCAAAGTTAATGTAGCTCAGTTGGTTGAGCATGACGCTTGCAACAGCAGGATAGTGGGTCAAATTCCTGGAACCAACCATGTGTAAGAAAATGTATGCATGCATGACTCAGTGAGTGAGTCATGAAAACCCGAAATACTTTAAATTTGAGCCAGTTTGCTACAGCAGGAAAATAATCCTGCAGCAACGGGAAATGTGAATTGTTATGTGGATTATAATGCATTGACATCTTTGTTAGGGTTGGTACCCTCTTGGGCTTCACTCCCCCCTATCTGAGATACCTACTGGAGCCTTCATCCTCCACATACAACAGCCGTTCTGCCAGTCACATTCTGTCAAAGGTCCCCAAAGCACACACATTCCTGGGTTCCTCTTTTCAGTTCACTGCAGCTAGCGACTGGAACAAGCTGGAAAAAACACTCAAACTGGACCGTTTTATCTCCATCTCAATCATGGACACTCTTACTGACAGTTGTGGCTGCTTCGCGTGGTGTATTGTTGTCTCTACCTTCTTGCCCTTTGTGCTGTTGTCTGTGCCCAATAATGTTTGTACCATGTTTTGTGCCGCTACCATGTTGTGCTGCTGCCATGTTGTGTTGCTACCATGTTGTTGTCATGTTGTGTTGCTACCATGCTCTGTTTTCATGTGTTGCTGCCATACTATGTTGTCGTCTTAGGTCTCTCTTTATGTAGTGTTGTTGTGTCTCTCTTGTCGTGATGTGTGTTTTGTCCTATGTTTTGAATCCCAGTCCCCGTCCCCGCAGGAGGCCTTTTGCCTTTTGGTAGGCCGTCATTGTAAATAAGAATTTGTTCTATAACTGACTTGCCTAGTTAAATAAAGGTTAAATGAAAAATAAACTGAAAAAGTAACAGCCCTGCTACACTATAGCAATCTGGCGTCCTGCATTGCCATTGAGGACCTGCTTCCTATGAAAGCTGTTATACTGTTGGCAGCGTCCAAACTCAAGAATCGCTGAGGTTCAATTCTCGATGGCTCATGTGAATTTAAATAATGAGGAATAAAAGTTGATTTTGGTTGCGTATGGCCTCAACTACACACCACTGGTTGTACTAAGACTTATGCGGTCAGGAAGCTACTAACTGCGATAGCTACATTTATGTTCACAATGTAAACAAAAGCAACTAATGAGAACTTGCGGAAAAAAGTGGAACAAAGCTATTGTACTTACGCATAGTCGATGAATATGGTACAGTACAGTAGGTTTAAATAGGACTAAAGACACTCTTCCCCTCTGCTCCTTTCCGCTCTCAAAACAACGTGCTCTCTGTAGCAGGACAGAACGTCACATTGACGCCACGCTGATGGCAAAGCTTAAAAGTGTTAAATGGCATATATTATTATATTACATTAACAAAGCTTCCAAGAATGTATTTAAAAGAAACTGTGGTACATTTACAACAACATCATCCTGAAAATTGTTCATTAACAGGAATGTTCTATTTTGGGCCTAGAATACTGGTATGCTAGCATCTCTTTGAGTGAGCACATTGTTAAGCAGCAGAAAGGATTGCATGTAAGAGAGTGTAATGCAGAGGTCACCAACCTTTTCTGAGTCAAGATCACTTTCTGAGTCAAAATGCAAGCCGAGATCCACATGATCTACATGACTTCAAAAAACAGAAAGACCTTGCAATATTTACCAATTAAAAACAGATCTGTAGCAATGTGGTTTGTGCTGTAGGATATAGGCCCAATAGATTATCACTGCATACGGGCTATGCTTGCCCTACCAATGTTGTTCTTCTCAAACCATTTTGAAATGATATCTTAAAAAATGTAGGTATATGACCACACTGGTAATATATCATTTGTTGTATTACTTGTGGGCCCCGCTGAGTTAGCATCATTTGTATTTTTATTTTCTGAACTGATCGCCTGCATTTGATGGTCAGTCTGAGGGTTTGGGAGGGAGCAGCGGTGAGCAGCGGTGAGGCTGCCTCTCACCCCACTCACCGTCCCTCCGCTCTCCTTCCGCAGAGAAAAGCTGATATCCAGCTGATATCAAAACTCAAGTCACACTGCATTGTTTCTGCCTCATGAACCAATTCCTGTTGATACTCCTATGACCAGAGAAGGTTGAAATATTCCTCGATATTAAAAAAGACACGAGCCACTAATAATAACAACGCAAGCTTATACTCATTGCAGCTGCAGTGCTGGTTGTAGCGTAAGTGGAAGTAGGGAGAACGCTCATTTTATAGCTTATAAAAGTGTTAAACAATGTGTTGACAGTTCTGAATAACAACTTAAACATGAACTTACTCATAAAAACAGCAGCTTTTTTGCTGTATTCGTTGAGTCTCTCTCTAGTCATGGTTTTAAACGTTTTTAAATATCACAGTATCAACTTTGCGGTGTGTCCGAGGCTTATTTTTTACAGCTTGAGGAACGTGTGCAGACACCGTGATCTGAGCTATCTGATTGGCCAGCGGTAGACCTATAGGCGCACTTGATTTGCTCTCTGGGCCTGCCGGGTTTGTGGTGTTCTACCTTCAGACACATGAAATGATTCAAAATGGGAACACTTTGCCTTCCCTGGCACTAGGGCTGCTGAATCAGGTGCACCTACCGCCAACAGGGTGAAACAAATGTTTAAAAATAGTAACGCAAGGCTTTACCATTGGGTTTTTTACAGAAATGTTTGGTGATCAACTAGGAATGCCTTGGAGATCGACCAGTCGATCACGATCGACCTGTTGGTGACAACTGGTGTAATGGATGAGCCAATTAGATCCCTGCTACAATGGGTTCCTTCTTGCTAGTCACTGTGGCCCAATTATCCTTTTTTTACTCTTCTTTCCTCATAGAAAACATAACATAAAAAAACTATCCTGACTACTACTTTTTCAGAGATAATTGTAGTGGCGGATGCCAAACGTATATATTTTTTCTGTCCTCTAAATGTTTATGTGAGCCGCAGGGCCATTTGCACAGTGGCTCATGTGTTTTTGGGGAATTAAACAGATTGGACAAGGGGCATTTACATTGGAAGGGCAATATGTAACCTACTGTATGTGATCTACAGTAAGTATAGATGCAATCAAAGGTGAACCTGGAAAAATGGATTTCCCCATGTTGACAGCGATTCCTGACCTTATCTTTGACAGTGAGTTCTAATCTAATCCTCTCTCAATCTACGTCCCAAATGGCACCCTATTCCCCATTATAGTGTACTACTTTTGACCTGGGCCCATAGGGCTCTGGTGAAAATTAGTGCACGTTATAGGGCATTTGGGATGCAACCTGAGGCCCGTCAATACCAAACTAATTAGATGAATCTACATGAATCTACTTCACGTTAAACGTGGGCATCTGCTAAATGTGCAATGCCAAGAGTGTGCAAAGCTGTCATCAAGGCAAAGGGTGGCTACTTTGAAGAATCTCAATTCTAAAATATATTTTGATTTGTTTAACACTTTCTTGGTTACTACATGATTCCATATGTGTTATTTCATAGTTTTGATGTCTTCACTATCATTCTACAATGTAGAGAATAGTCAAACAATTATTATAATAATAACCTTGAATGAGTAGGTGTGTCAAAACTTTTGACTGGTACTGTATATGTTTATCAGTTCTCTAAAGACTCATAGTGTATATCGTTATAGGTGAGTTAGAGTGTCCCCAGCAGGCCAGGTAGAGAAACTACACCTCCCTCATACCGTACACTGAACAAAATAAAAGTGATTAAATGTTTCTTCCTCAGCTCTTAAGGTTCCTCGGAGAACTCTTGCCTGATAAAGAACCTGAGTTCAGTGTGGGGTTCTTGACGTGGCATCGACGGTTCTTCAGAATTCTAAAAGGTTCTTGAAGTCTATGGAAACCTGCACACAACAAATGTCCCAGTGTTATCTAGGGTTGATTTTTCAGTGTAACATTTATAGTGTTGATTCAATAGTTAAATTAACACTCAGTGGTGTAAAAGAACCCCAGTGTTGGTGTTAATAACCAGAGTTGAACCAAAACCACAACCATGATTATCATATTTCCCAGCATGCTCTATAGCATGTAGATTTTTTTCATTGTTTCTTTGACTGTCTATGTTTTTGCATGTACATTGTTTGATTGATTGATAAATTCATCTTATGTTACTGAATATATAAATAACATACTATTCTAATCTGTTACGTGGATTTATTGCACCTGTTACTGAAATGGTTGTTCCAGTTTAGATGTTTAATGTAGTCTCATATCTTCAGTTACCCAACTCTGGCAGTCGTTTTGAATGCCGGGGATTTTTTTTCCATATGTTGGTTATTCCCGCTCTGGCTGGGTCTCAGTAGGAAATACACATCACTTCGGAAACCAGCGTAATGTGTTTAGGGCCACTGTATTCAAGTTAAACTAGGTGCTCAAAAGAAGGCCTAATGACATATGCATTGTCTTAAATAGTACTTCAATGACAACATATTCATTTAGGATCTTATTTGGTGAATGCCACAGGACTGGAAATGTATGAATCCAACAAATATGTCTTTGTCACTAGCAAACAAAATCATGGGTGGTACTGGTAACTCTAAAATTCACTCGAAAGGAATTCTGGGAAATATGCAAATAAAGCTTAAAACCTTACAGCAGGGCTATTCAATTCTGGTCCTGGAGGGTCAAACCATTTCTGGTTCTTCAGAGACCCTACAATGATTCCTCTATGGCCAGCTCGTTGTGTAAGTGTCTGATGTGCTTCTCTTTATCCTCTAGAGAGACCTACGGGTTTAATTAAGACTCAGCTGAAACCCAGCTCACTGTCAGCTCATCTCCTTAAACATTAATGAGAGAAGCTTTTGCTCCTCTCAGACTGGGACTGTGGGAAACCCACAATAATATAACGCACGCACGCACGCACACACACACACACACACACCAGGGAACACAGGATCAAATTCCGCCACCTCATAATTCAGGGGATTTTGGAAAGGAGCAATAACATGGTTTTAAAGCAATGTGAAGTCATCCCTCAGAGATGTATGTTTGAAGCCAGGCGGTGAGGCTAAAGCCGTCATTCAACTGACACAACGTTTCGCCAGGGCTCTCACTGAGTAGAGAGAGGATGTGTCCAAGATGGCACCCTATGCTCTCTGGTTAAAAGTAGTGCACTTATAAAGCAGGGGTTGGAGCCGAAATCATTTTCTAATCGTTCTGTTCCGAGCAGAACCCCTTTTTTTCCGTTCTGTTCCAATGTTCCCGACCAGAAAATTAAGTTCTGAACCGGTTCGAAACCCCAAAAAAGTAACGGTTCATATAACGTTAGTTCCTTTTTGTTCCTTTTGTAACCAGTAAAATCAACATTGTCCTTACATTTCGCTCATTTGAGCAGCTTTCTGTAGGATACAGTTGGATAGTTGATTACATGTTTGATTGGCGACTGACATTTCACGGGTGTGGAGAACCCAAGAGAGAGGGGTGGGTTGGAGGGGACTTGGCTTGAAGCCCTGAACATCATGACCTGACATGAATTGGAATGTGTTTAGGCTACTTCAAGCATTATAACTTCACCGGAATAATATTTTTGGAACTAAAAAGAAAATAACGATTCTATTCCGGAACACTAGAGATCACTTTCGTTCCCAGGTCTGGTTCCGTTCCATGAAAAATGACGGTTCTGTTCCCTGAAGATAGTAGGGTGCCATTTTGGACAGATCCTGAGAGAATAAGGGGATTTCAGCTCAACTCATGTACGCGCCCTGGGTCTAACACTTCATAGAACCGTTATTTTCTGTGGGCGTACTGCACTAGCATCGAATAGTCCCCACGATATGCAACTTTTCAGGGAAGTCAGGAACCAATACACACAGTCAGTTAGGAAAGCAAAGGCTAGCTTTTTCAACAGACATTTTCATCCTCTAGTTCTAACTCCAAAAGGTTTTGGGGCACTGTAAAGTCCATGGAGAATAAGAGCACCTCCTCCCAGCTGCCCACTGCACTGAGGCAAGGAAACACTGTCACCGCCGATAAATCCACGATAATCGAGAATTTCAACAATCATTTCTCTACGGCTGGCCATGCTTTCCTCCTGGCTACCCCAAACCCGGCCAACAGCTCCGCACCCCCTGCAGCTACTTGCCCAAGCCTCCTCAGCTTCTCCTTCACCCAAATCCAGATAGCTGATGTTCTAAAAGAGCTGCAAAACCTGGACCCGTACAAATCAGCTGGGCTATACAATCTGGAACCTCTCTTTCGAAAATTATCCGCAGCCATTGTTGCAACCCCTATTTCTAGAATGTTCAACATCTCTTTTGTATTGTCCGAGATTCATAAAGATTGGAAAGCTGCCGCGGTCATCCCACTCTTCAAAGGGGGTGACACTCTAGACCCAAACTGTTACAGACCTATATCCATCCTGCCCTGCCTTTCTAAAGTCTTTGAAAGCCAAGTTAACAAACAGATCACTGACCATTTCGAATCCCACCGTACCTTCTCCGCTGTGCAATCCGGTTTTCGAGCTTGTCACGGGTACACCTCAGCCATGCTCAAGTTGCTAAACGCTACCATTACCGCCATCGATAAAAGACAGTACTGTGCAGCCGTCTTCATTGACCTGGCCAAGGCTTTCGACTCTGTCAATCACCGTATTCTTATCGGCAGACTCAACAGCCTTGGTTTCTCTAATGACTGCCTCACCTGGTTCACCAACTACTTCTCAGATAGAGTTCAGTGTGTCAAGTCGGAGGGCCTGTTGTCCGGACCTCTGGCAGTCTCTATGGGGGTACCACAGGGTTCAATTCTCGGGCCGACTCTTTTCTCTGTATACATCAACGATGTCGCTCTTGCTGCGGCTGATTCCTTGATCCACCTATACGCAGACGACACCATTCTGTATACATCTGGCCCTTCTTTGGACACCTCCAAACAAGCTTCAATGCTATACAACACTCCTTCCATGGCCTCCAACTGCTCTTAAATGCTAGTAAAACTAAATGCATGCTCTTCAACCGATCGCTGCCCACACCCGACCGCCCGACTAGCATCACTACTCTGGACGGTTCTGACTTAGAATATGTGGACAACTACAAATACCTAGGTGTCTGGCTAGACTGTAAACTCTCCTTCCAGATTCATATTAAGCATCTCCAATCCAAAATTAAATCTAGAATCGGCTTCCTATTTCGCAACAAAGCCTCCTTCACTCATGCTGCCAAACATACCCTCGTAAAACTGACTATCCTACCAATCCTCGACTTCGGCGATGTCATTTACAAAATAGCCTCCAACACTCTACTCAGCAAACTGGATGCAGTCTATCACAGTGCCATCCGTTTTATCACCAAAGCCCCATATACCACCCACCACTGCGACCTATATGCTCTCATCGGCTGGCCCTCGCTACATATTTGTCGCCAAACCCACTGGCTCCAAGGCATCTAAGTCTTTGCTAGATAAAACCCTGCCTTATCTCATCTCACTGGTCATCATAGCAACACCCACCCGTAGCACACGCTCCAGCAGTTATAGCTCACTGGTCACCTCCAAAGCCAACACCTCCTTTGGCCGCCTTTCCTTCCAGTTCTCTGCTGCCAATGACTGGAACGAATTGCAAAAATCGCTGAATTTGGCCCTCACTAACTTTAAGCATCGCCCTCACTAACTTTAAGCATCAGCTATCTGAGCAGCTTACCCATTGCTGCAGCTGTACACAGCCCATCTGTAAATAGCCCATCCAACTACCTACCTCATCCCCATATTGTTTTTATTTACTTTATTTTGCTCTTTTGCACACCAGAATTCTACTTGCACTATCTATCTGCACTTCTATCTCTCCAGTGTTCATTTTCTATATTGTAATTACTTCGCTACTATGGCCTATTTATTGCCTTACCTCCCTACTCCATTTGCACACACTGTATATAGATTTTTCTATTGTGTTATTGACTGTACTTTTGTTTATCCCACGTGTAACTCTGTGTTGTTGTTTTTTGTCGCACTGCTTTGCTTTATCTTGGCCAGGTCGCAGTTGTAAATGAGAACTTGTTCTCAACTGGCCTACCTGGTTAATAAATAAAGGTGAAATAAATGTAAAAAATACAAATGAATAAAAAGACATTGGATAACTGAAGTGTGTTCTTCAAAAGCCCTTAGTGTTTGTTTTGTTTTACAGTAAACGGGCACATGTTCTCTCTATGACTACACACACACAACACCATTTTATTGTGTGTGTGTGTGTGTGTGTGTGTGTGTGTGTGTTTGTGTCTGAGGATGATAATAAAAACGAATATTGATCTAATAAATGAATGTGCGTGGGGTTAATACAACATTTCCCAAACTGCAAGGGGTGCTCATTTTGTTTATTTCCCTAACACACACACACACACAGCTGATTCAAATGATCAAAGCTTGATGATTAGTTGATTATTTCAATCAGCTGTGTAGTTGCTAGGGCAAAAAAACAACAGCAATAAAAAGCAGCATGTGATTGTCAGAGGTTTTCTTTCGCCACTGTTTTCATTCTCCACTCTTCGTCAAAACTTGGCTTTAGTATCCTATAATCAGTTGAAATACAAGGTTAGCATCTTACATAATGCTTTTGTTTTTTTACTTCGAGTTTGCTATTTTTCGAAAACGGAATCTATGGCATTATTTAGGATGCTTAAAGAATGAATAAAATAAAACAAATGATTTGAACAACAGTGCAGGAAGTATGGTTTCACATTTAAAAAAAAATCTAAATTGTGTGCCTTCAATGAGATTCGACTCCATAGTTTCCTACTCTACCTGCTAAGCTACCGGTCAGGTGAAACTACATGCAGAAAATCCAAGCTATATTTGTAAGAGCGATGTCCAGTAGAGGTCGGTGTTTGAAAGCAGTTTTACAGTCGAAGAAAGCACCGGAACCACAGCGAAATCAGTGAGCTCTTGCAACACACGGTTTGAAAAAGCATGTGATCAAATGAAGCTTCTAACATAATTTTTGACGTACTTATGATAAAGCGATACACACGTCGGCACAGTTGAAGTTGCTCGGTGATTTTGACGCACGACTACAAGCTCCGGTATCAAATTTTAATTTAGTCTAACCCGACAGTTGTATCAGCTAAACAAATCTTACGTGTAAGCTCTCAAAATATGGCCTCGTATTGTGTTAAATAATGTAATTATAATGACAACATATTCACTTAGGACATCACTTGAGGACTGAACATGTATGTATGCAACAATCATGTCTCTAACACATTCAGTCATGGGTTGTAACTCTACAATTCACTCGAAAGGCAAGGCATTCTGGAAATGACAGGAATGCAAGTAAAGCTTTACACTATGCAGTGTGTTATTTCAACACTGTTCAGTGTCAATACAGGTCCACGTTTTCAGTGTTAATTTAACACTGTGGAATTTGCTGTGTAGACACCAAACAAACGGAAGATAGCAGGCTGAAATATGGAGGGACTACCTCAATTTGTCCAATTACAAATACTTGTTTGTGATTTGTGCCCTAAAGATAAAGACCCTGATTGAGGCCCAGTTTGGAGTACAGGAAGAGGCCCTGGTAGAAAGTTGTCCCAGAGTGATACAAAGCTGGCCTGATTGATTTGCTTCATGTTGTCTGTGCTTGAGGGGATTCTACCACTCATGGTTCTGCTTCTCACTGTCTACTATAAGGGCACAGGGCGAGACCCAGATGCAGACACGGGAGGCAGATGGTTCGAGTCTCTGATATTTATTATAATCCAAGGGGCAGGCAAGATAATGGTCGTGGACAGGCAAAAGATCATAAACAAGGTCACAGTCCAGGAGGTACAGAGTGGCAGGCAGGCTCGAGGTCAGGTCAGGCTGGCGGGTTCAGAGTCAAGGTAGGCAAGGGTCAAAACCGGGAGGACTAGCAAAAGAGAGATAAGAAAAAGCAGGTGCATGGAAAAACACGCTGGTTGACTTGACAATACGAACTGCAACAGACAAACAGGGAACACCGGAATAAATACCCAGGGACTAAATGGAGAAAACGGGTGACACCTGGGAGGTGGGTGGAGACAATCACAAAGACAGGTGAAACAGATCAGGGCATGACATTCTACGTCCCAGATGGCACCCTATTCCCTATGTAGTGTACTATATAGGGAATAGGGTGCCTTTTGGGAAACCAACACTGTTCCTACATCACAAGCCCCTGACAAATAACGCCCTCTAATTCTCTGTGTTTATCCTATGACAGCTCAGAGATACATCCCCCATTTTCAGTCACGTGAATGAACTCAGGTTTAGTGAACTCGTTGGCCTTTGTCTGGTACTTTCATTTTTATTCAGAGTGAAGTTGATGCAAACACTAGGTGTCACACTACAGTCCAATCGTCGTCTACACTAGCTTTCTGATAGAACCACAGTAATTCCTATCTGACTGAACATCAGAAACTAAACTACATTGACTGTGTACCTGCCAGAAGCCTCAATGTCAAGATGGGAGGAGGATAGAGGGGGACGGAAAGGGAATAGAGAGAAAGTATAGGAAGACAGCTGTAGAGAGAGAGACAGCAGAGAGGAAGAGAGAGAGAGAGAGACAGCAGAGAGGAAGAGAGAGAGACATCAGAGAGGAAGAGAGAGAGAGAGAGAGAGAGAGAGAGAGAGAGAGAGAGACAGTAGCGAGGTAGAGAGGTGCGGCGAGAGTGAAAGAGAGAGAGAGAAGAAGAAATCGAAGAATAGAAAGATGAGGGATGAGAGGAGGGTGAAAAGTCTATAGCTCGCAGCTGGCTCGGGCGGTGAACATGTCACACGCCTCTCCTCTTCGGCGCCACCTGGTTTCCCGTGAGGGCCCTGGAGAGAAAGTATAGGAAGGGTTCTCTCCTCCACCACCTGCTCTCTCTCTCTCTCTCTCTCTCTCTCTCTCTCTCTCTCTCTCTCTCTCTCTCTCTCTCTCTTCATCCCTCGCTCTCCATCTCTCTGTCTCCATTCTCTGTCTCTCTCTCATGACAGTCATTGCCTGGCTGTCACCGCCTCACGCAGGAGAACAATAACACTGCTAGTCATAGGCTGAGTCCCAAATGGCAAACCCAGGGCCCATGGTGCTCTATGGACCCTGGTCAAAAGTAGTGCAATATATAGAGAATTGAATGCCATTTGAGATGCAACTGTTCTCTTATCTTCAAAGGAGAGTAAAGCCAATGACACAACACATGCGAAGCCCTGACTGGAGAATCAGACATGATCTCTCTTTCAGAGACAGTGGAGTTGGGAAAGGGGATACCTAGTCAGTTGTACAACTGAATGCATTCAACTGAAATGTGTCTTCTGCATTTAACCCAACCCCTCTGAATCAGAGAGGTGTTGGGGGGGCTGCCTTAATAATCTACATCCACGTCTTCGGGGAACAGTGGGTTAACTGCCTTGCTCAGGGGCAGAACGACAGATTTTTACCTTGCCAGCTCAGGGATTCAATCCAGCAAGCTTTAGTTTACTGGCACAACGCTCTAACCACTAGGCTACCTCCCGCCCCCCCCCAACTGTGTTGTGAGTTCAGATGTTGTACAGTAAGTGTTTAACACGTAGAATCACCCCCACCCTCATCACTGTTGTTGTTACATTCATTTGGCTCAACTTGGCTGTCTCCTGAGGTAATATAGGAATATTATGAGATAATTATGTTCAGGGGCCCGAGACAAAACTTCTTTGAATATTCAGGAAACAAGATAGTTATAAAGTATTAAGTCATGTACTTTGTTAATCCCAGCGGGGGGAATTGGGCTTTACTTCAGGAACCAAATAGTTTTATTTCAAAAAGTTTACCTAGGAGAGATGCTGAACATATGGCAGGGGTGACAAACTCATTCCATGGAGGGCCTAGTGTCTGCTGTTTCCCCCCCCCCCCCCCCCCTTTCAATTAAGACCTAGACAACCAGGTGAGGGGAGTTCCCTCCTAATCAGTGACCTTCATTCACCAATCATGTACAAGGGAGGAGCGAAAACCCGGCAGACACTCGGCCCTCCGTGGGATGAGTTTGACACGTGATTTAAGGTTTTCGGAGGTAATCTCCTACAGAGGTACAACCAATGAATAATTGATTGTAGTTGCAGATGCTAAGTGAGAATGCAAAACACGAGATAAACTGGCAGCCGTCTGGTAGCTCAAACAACCTTGAACGCTCCAGAGCATTTTCTCTTTAACGAATATAAAACAATGTAGCTGTCTGTCAGGGTTGCATTTAGAAGAATCAGACAAAAACCAACATGTTTTTTTCATGAAATATGCATTACGGAGAAGCACTTATATGCACAATGACAACTAATTTCCTGGCAAAGAGAGAGAGAGAGAGATAGAGAGAGAGAGGGAGAGAGGGGTGGGAGAGTTTGAGTATGAGTTAAAAAAATACTTTATTGGGTCTGGGAACCCACAACACAATAAACACTCAAACAAACAAAAACATGGTTACACATCAGTTAGAAATGCAACACCTAATATTCCTCCACAGTAACTAACCACAACAACCCCTAAACACCCCATATGCTCATAAACAGCCCAATGTTACTAACCAGTTAACAGGCAAACTCAACCCTTAGTCTCGCTGCCAACATTCCCTCCAACATGCCCACCACATCCACAGACTCCAGTCCCCAAATACTGTTCTTTTGTGTCTTCCAAATTGCTAATTTAGCTGCCCTTGACACAAAGTTAAGTAAGAGAACTCCGCATCAGCTGACCCAGCTTGGTACGCCCCACACCTAACAGGCATGAACGTAGTCTGGCTGAACACATAGCACGGGACTGGGTGGCAGTGTTATAAAAAGAGAAGCTCTTCAAAAAGCCACCTCCCTTGTAACGGCTTTCTTCCTGGGATGAAGGAGAGGACCAAAATGCAGCGCAGTTAGTGTTCAACATGTTTAATATGACGAACTGTGAACACTTACACCAATACAAAACAACAAACGTGAAAACCGAGACAGTCCTATCTGGTGCAGAACACAAACACAGAGACAGGAAACAACCACCCACAATCCCCAACACAAAACAAGCCACCTATATATGATTCTCAATCAGGGACAACGATTGACAGCTGCCTCTGATTGAGAACCATATTAGGCTGAACACAGAAACAGACAAACTAGACACACAACATAGAATGCCCACCCAGCTCACGTCCTGACCAACACTAAACAAGCAAAACACACAAGAACTATGGTCAGGACGTGACAGTACCCCCCTCCTGAGGTGCGGACTCCGGACGCACCCCTAAAACTCCAGGGGAGGGTCTGGGTGGGCATCTGTCCGCGGTGGCGGCTCCGGCGCAGGACGAGGACACCACCATTGTCTTTGTCCCCCTCCTTAGCGTCCTTTGAGTGGCGACCCTCGCCCCCGACCCTGGTCTAGGAACCTTCACAAAGGTCCCCCCTAGATAGAGGAGACCGCTCAGGACAGATAGGTAGCTCAGGACAGAGAGGTAGCTCAGGACAGAGGGGCAACTCCGGACTGAAGGGCAGCTCCGGACTAATGGCAGCTCCGGGCTGAGGGGCAGCTCATGACTGGAGGGCAGCTCATGACTGGAAGGCAGCTCATGACTGGAGGGCAGCTCATGACTGGAAGGCAGCTCATGACTGGAGGGCAGCTCATGACTGGAGGGCGGCTCATGACTGGAGGGCGGCTCATGACTGGAGGGCGGCTCATGACTGGAGGGCGGCTCATGACTGGCTGGCGGCTCATGACTGGCTGGCGGCTCCTGACTGGCTGGCGGCTCCTGACTGGCTGGCGGCTCTGGCAGCTCCTGACTGGCTGGAGGCTCTGGCAGCTCCTGACTGGCTGGCGGCTCTGGCAGCTCCTGACTGGCTCCTTACGGTAAGCAGGGGGAGTTGGCTCAGGTCTGACTCCTGACTCTGCCACACTCCCCGTGTGCCCCCCCCCCCCCCCCCCAAGAAATTTTTGGGGCTGCCTCTCGGGCCTCCAGCCGCTCTGCCGTGCTAGCACCTCATAATAGCGCCTCTCCGCCTTCGCTGCCTCCAGCTCTTCTTTGGGGCGGCGATATTCCCCTGGCTCTGCCCAGGGTCCTTTGCCGTCTAATTCGTCCTCCCATGTCCATTCCTCCAAATAGTGCAGCCTCTCCTGCTGCTGCTGCTGCTGCTGCTGCAGCCTCTCCTGCTGCTGCTGCTTGGTCCGGGTTAGGTGGGTGGTTCTATAACGGCTTTCTTCCTGGGATGAAGGAGAGGACCAAAATGCAGCGCAGTTAGTGTTCAACATGTTTAATATGACGAACTGTGAACACTTACACCAATACAAAACAACAAACGTGAAAACCGAGACAGTCCTATCTGGTGCAGAACACAAACACAGAGACAGGAAACAACCACCCACAATCCCCAACACAAAACAAGCCACCTATATATGATTCTCAATCAGGGACAACGATTGACAGCTGCCTCTGATTGAGAACCATATTAGGCTGAACACAGAAACAGACAAACTAGACACACAACATAGAATGCCCACCCAGCTCACGTCCTGACCAACACTAAACAAGCAAAACACACAAGAACTATGGTCAGGACGTGACAGTACCCCCCTCCTGAGGTGCGGACTCCGGACGCACCCCTAAAACTCCAGGGGAGGGTCTGGGTGGGCATCTGTCCGCGGTGGCGGCTCCGGCGCAGGACGAGGACACCACCATTGTCTTTGTCCCCCTCCTTAGCGTCCTTTGAGTGGCGACCCTCGCCCCCGACCCTGGTCTAGGAACCTTCACAAAGGTCCCCCCTAGATAGAGGAGACCGCTCAGGACAGATAGGTAGCTCAGGACAGAGAGGTAGCTCAGGACAGAGAGGTAGCTCAGGACAGAGGGGCAACTCCGGACTGAAGGGCAGCTCCGGACTAATGGCAGCTCCGGGCTGAGGGGCAGCTCATGACTGGAGGGCAGCTCATGACTGGAGGGCAGCTCATGACTGGAGGGCAGCTCATGACTGGAAGGCAGCTCATGACTGGAGGGCAGCTCATGACTGGAAGGCAGCTCATGACTGGAGGGCAGCTCATGACTGGAGGGCAGCTCATGACTGGAGGGCAGCTCATGACTGGAGGGCAGCTCATGACTGGCTGGCGGCTCATGACTGGCTGGCGGCTCCTGACTGGCTGGCGGCTCCTGACTGGCTGGCGGCTCTGGCAGCTCCTGACTGGCTGGAGGCTCTGGCAGCTCCTGACTGGCTGGCGGCTCTGGCAGCTCCTGACTGGCTGGCGGCTCTGGCAGCTCCTGACTGGCTCCTTACGGTAAGCAGGGGGAGTTGGCTCAGGTCTGACTCCTGACTCTGCCACACTCCCCGTGTGCCCCCCCAAGAAATTTTTGGGGCTGCCTCTCGGGCCTCCAGCCGCTCTGCCGTGCTAGCACCTCATAATAGCGCCTCTCCGCCTTCGCTGCCTCCAGCTCTTCTTTGGGGCGGCGATATTCCCCTGGCTCTGCCCAGGGTCCTTTGCCGTCTAATTCGTCCTCCCATGTCCATTCCTCCAAATAGTGCAGCCTCTCCTGCTGCTGCTGCTGCTGCTGCTGCAGCCTCTCCTGCTGCTGCTGCTTGGTCCGGGTTAGGTGGGTGGTTCTGTAACGGCTTTCTTCCTGGGATGAAGGAGGGGACCAAAATGCAGCGCAGTTAGTGTTCAACATGTTTAATATGACGAACTGTGAACACTTACACCAATACAAAACAACAAACGTGAAAACCGAGACAGTCCTATCTGGTGCAGAACACAAACACAGAGACAGGAAACAACCACCCACAATCCCCAACACAAAACAAGCCACCTATATATGATTCTCAATCAGGGACAACGATTGACAGCTGCCTCTGATTGAGAACCATATTAGGCTGGACACAGAAACAGACAAACTAGACACACAACATAGAATGCCCACCCAGCTCACGTCCTGACCAACACTAAACAAGCAAAACACACAAGAACTATGGTCAGGACGTGACATCCCTAGTGGCGTGCCGGCCTTACGGGACATGTCGAAAACTCTCCAAGCCTGCGTAACAGACTCATAGAATGTAGTCAGGCCAGACAAATCACCCCCCTCTAGCTTCAAGAGGAAAAAGTGCTTGTCTAAGCCCAACCAGCCTGTTCTCCTCATCGATGTGTAGGCTGTATCGACCCAGCTAGAACTGTCACTGTACAACAGTCTCTGGGCTGCTTGAAGCCAGAAAGCCATGATCCTAGAAGAAATGTTCACCATGCCTTGCCCACCATCTTGCAGTGGCAGGTACAGGGCTGCCGCTTGAATCCAATGTTGTCCAGAACAGAAGAAATTGACAATGGTCCTCTGAAGCGCTTGTATTAGGCCCCCCGGTGGCTGTAAAATCATTAATCTGTGCCACAGGGTAGAGGCGGCTAGGTTATTGGCTACCAGCACCCTTCCCCTTTAAAAGACAGCTGGGGTAGCACCCATTTCCACCTAGACAATCTGACACACACCTTCTCCACTACACCCACCCAGTTCTTTTTTTATAAAGACATTTGAGCCTAGAAAAACCCACAAAGTCTTCATCCCATCTCTGCTCCACTAAAGCCCCCCTGGTAACCGTGGAGCGGACCCTATCTGAAGCTGACCTGTCCACAGTGATTCACTCTTTTCCCCCAATTATCTCTAGCTGAGGAGGCCCCCTCATACACCTTTTGAGCGTTTGAGAGAGCCTTAACATCCTCACTCGCTGTAATAAAAACTGTCACGTCATCTACATACGCAGACAGTGCTATCGTAGGTCCCTTCATAACCCCTGGCACAGAGAAAACAGTAAGCCTCGCTTTTAAAAAACAAAGCATTGGTGAAATTTCCAGACAAAATAACTGCCCTGAAATTGGACATCCCTGCCTAATACCCCTATGGACTGTTTGCGTTGCAATGTCAACTGCCCTAGGTTTAAAGTTAACAAAAACACTAGGAGCATCCATATCCTTGAGGGTAGCAAAGCGAGACCTAGTCAAGGCACCATTCACTATTCCATGTAAAAGCGACCTCAGTTCATATCTCTTGTCCTGTAAGTTCATGACTAGTCTGGGGTCATTCTGAGTGAGCAACTTCAATTCAAGTTGATGTCCTGTTCAAGGGCCCTGATAGTCTCTTTAACTTCAATACTAGACAGAACAGTGTACTGGCCCTTCCCAACCTCCCACCATTGTCTCAAGGACTCCAAATTCCATTTAATAACCCTCCATTTCTCCCAAAACAACAAAAACTTTTCACAAAATATGGCATAATGTAATAATTAGTCATTAAAATATCAATAAGGTGATGGCCTTCGTGGACAGGACAAGTGAATATCAACAGTAGCAATATGGTGATCAGAAAAACCCACAGGAGTAATGTCACATATGGTGATCAGAAAAACCCACAGTTGTGCTCAGATGCATACAACCTGTCTAACCTTGCTGCACTGAGGCGACCTTCATTAACTTTTGGCCATGTGTACTGCCTAACTTTTGCATATCTTACGCTCCCCACATCAGAAGGCTCAAACTCAGTTAATAGACCAGAGAACCTACCCTTAGTACCTCCATATAGAAAAGAGAAAGGAAAAACATTTAAAAAACACAAAGAAACCAGACAAAGAAAAAAAACACCCTGTGAAGCATGATAATCATCTTTGTTTTAATTTTCTCTTAACCTTGCCACGATTCCCACTACCTTTTACTGCCGTGACAGCAGTAACAAATTTCCTCAAGCGGAAATGCTTCTTCACACTCAACTGGTCTAACCCCACCGTCTTCTGTAACACCACAGCTGACCTCACAAACGTATCAACATCAAACACATCTCCCAATTCAACAGATTTCCCAGAAGTCTGATCCAGGAACCAATGTACCTCATCTAGATTGTAAATTGAGTCGTCGCCAGCTGCTTTCATATCAACAGGGATATCAGAAATGTCCATATCTTTCTCCTGATCCTCCTCAACTGAGGCCACAGACCCCTGACTCCCCTCCACCACATTCATTTTTTACATTTTACATTTTAGTCATTTAGAAGACGCTCTTATCCATACTGAGACAAGGATATCCCTACCGGCCAAACCCTCCCTAACCCGGACGACGCTATGCCAATTGTGCGTCGCCCCACGGACCTCCCGGTTGCGGCCGGCTGCGACAGAGCCTGGGCGCGAACCCAGCCCAGCCTGGGCGCGAACCCAGAGACTCTGGTGGCGCAGCTAGCACTGCGATGCAGTGCCCTAGACCACTGCGCCACCCGGGAGACCCATTCCTCTCAACACTCCCCACTTGCACCCCGTCACTCGTACCAGGCATCTCCATTGCCTGGGAGACTAGACCCACCTGAACCCCCCTCCTGTACCCAATTACTCGAATGGACATCTCCTCCACTACCTGGGAGACTAGACCCACCTGAACCCCCTCCTATACCCCATCACTTGTACTGGGCATCTCTTCACCAGTCTGGTGAAATGGCTCCCCAGACCCATCCTTACCTCCTACAAAAATATTTTTCTGCTGCACATCAGATGCTATGTTCCCCACTGGTACAAGCTGCAACTCAGCACCCTCAACACAAACAACTTGTTCCTCAGCAACAGGTGCTTGTGGCTGCTCTACCACAGTCGGCCCACCACTCCTTACATCAGAGGGCCCAGGCGTTACAAGGACCACCTGCATCCCACCCTCCACCTTCTCCTTTTTCGGGCAAGCATGTCACTTATGGCCATCATCCCCACACTCAAAACACCATTGACTACCCGTACTCGTACAAGCCATATACAGTCTGTTGTCATAGTTGATTTTAAACGATAACTCCAAAGTCTCCAAAAACATAAACACCCGTTGCCAAAAATACATAACCAGTTTCAGAGGCAGGTGTTTGCAACCCAGCAGGATTTCATTGAATTTGCTAACTTCCAAAACCGCAATAACTAGCGCTCCAATAGCTCATTGGGAATAAAAGGCGGTGCGTCCGACATCGTAACCCTTGTTAACGGAAAAAAAAGCAGCGTAACTTGAATAAGCATACCTTTCAGAAGTACGCCATGCTTAACCATCCGATCGACAAGACACCCTTCTTTAAACAAAAAGCCACCATCGCTTTATTCATTGCTTTATTTTCATAGCCTACCTTCTCTCTTACGGCGACCAGAAACTCCTCCACAGTGACAGTAGCTTCAGTAACACACCTGAAGCCGTGCTGAAGTGACAGGGACGGTGTCCCCATGTGGTTCGCCATCCTCACCAAAACCAGGGCAATTCCAACAAGAAATACAATATACCTAATTCTACCACAAAATTTTGATTTATTTATCATGCATAGAAAAAGGAAAAACCCCCAAAAAAGAAAAACACAGGCGATCTAACTCCAGACACCACTCGCACTCGCTCATACAATTCCCAGCATGCACCAACACTCCCAGCATGGAGAGAGAGAGAGCAAAGTAAGGAGTAAAAACTAAAAAGTTTGGATTGATTCCTCTAAAGGTGATTATTTTGACTTATATTAGACTACTGACATTAGGTCAGAGTTGAGAGTTATGCATCCCGGGAGTATAAACATGTTAATATAATCAAATGACTTTGATTATGGCTGATTAACGGGCTAGCTATTTGGAATGCTAATTCAGCCACAGCCTACGGGTTCATGGGCATTGTGACCTTCCCTCAATTAAATTCTGTAGATCATTTAATGACCAAAACACCACACCAAACATCATCTCCTTTCCCTGCTAATTAGTCGACTTGAGGCTCATCATTAAAAAGTAACTAAATCCTTTAGTTAAAATTCAAAATTAGAACATCAATGTGGACTCAAAAAATTATATTTCCTTAGTAGACTTCTATGTGTGACGACGGGTAGACTAGCCCGCCTAGGTAGGGGTTTTACTCAACAATTTATTGGGGGGGGACAGCCGAAGAACTCTTTTTTTCTAAGCGTGTAGGGTCCACACTGCATCCCAAATTCCCCATAGTGTATGGTTGGGCTCTGGTCAAAAGTAGTGCACTATATAGGGAATAGGGTGACCACGCAGCTCCAGTCTTCCAGAGAGAGGGGGCATGAGATGGCTGTTTGGCTTGAGGAGGGTCAGTGAAGAGGGACAGTGAGTGACTGCCTGACCAACAGGGTGATGACAGACAGCCCAGGGTGTTAAGGTGTTGTATCTCACCAGGGATGAGAAAGTCTTTAGAGAGCTGTAGATGTCATCCCTATCACTCACCACAGCAGCTGTTTTACAAGCCCCTGATAACAAGACTACATCTTCCCTAAGGGACAGAATCTCTCTCACACACCACACACCACACACACACACACACACACACACACACACACACACACACACACACACACACACACACACACACACACACACACACACACACACACGCACACACAGACACTTAACAATATTATTAAAATACATTTTAGTCTAATGGATGGGTCAAATACATTAAGCAATACAACATTTAGTTGTATTGTACTCTTCCAGTGCCTATTGGCTCAGTAATGAGCCTCATAGGGCTCTGGTTAAAATTAGTGCACTATGTAGGGAACATTGTGCCATTTGGGACAATCTAATGCAGGCCTTCATGGTGAAGCCCTATCATCCCTCCAACCATTTCATTTATCAATGTTGACCCTGATTCCCCTGCTTTATGTTATGTGTCTGTGGTGCGTCAGCCTCCGTTATCTCAGTTAGTCCTCCTCCACGTTCTGTCTGGCCTTATGAAATCAAACATTCCCATTATGTAAGGCTGACATTAGTTAAGAACTTTGCTGATGTTTCCATTCAAAACACATCTCCATCTCCACACTCTAAGTAGAACCATATAGGGTTTTTCGGTTTGTCCCCATACTGGAACCCTTTTTGGTGCTAATGTAACAGTATAACTTTAGTCCGTTCCCTCGCCCCGGGCGCGAACCAGGGACCCTCTGCACACATCAACAACAGTCACCCACGAAGCATCGTTACCCATCGCTCCACAAAAGCCCCGGCCCTTGCAGAGCAAGGGGAACCACCACTTCAAGGTCTCAAAGCGAGTGACGTCACCGATTGAAACGCTATTAGCGTGCACCGCCGCTAACCTGCTAGCCATTTCACATTGGTTACATTAAGTAGAACCATTTGCAAAGGGTTGTACCTATAACCCACTATGTAGGGTTCTTCATAGATCCCCCTGTATATGGGTCTATCTAGAACCCTCTATGAAGGGTTCTACCAATAACCATTTCATCATCTAATGGTTCTTCCTAAAACCCACTATGAAGGGTTCTACCAATAACCCTTTTATCTTTGAAGGGTTCTTCTTAGAACGGTGAACGGTTCCATCAGCCTTTTTAGCCTTTAAAATTAAAATCTTTATGACAATACTGTACATTACATATCTCATAAGGTCTTTATTTGAGGGGTTTAGTTATACCCTAACACAGTGGTTTTAGAATATTCCTGTTTCACAGGCCACCTCAGCCCTGCAAGTCACATTATACTGGCTTGCAAAGTGATGTGTAATTTCCAATGAATATGAATGTACAAAGCCATCGACACGTGACAACATTCATTCCTATGTGAAAATTCAATAGCGCATTTGAAGCCGAGGAAGTTGGTTAAGACGGCGTCTTATGTGGGAGATGTATGTAGACATAACATGCGCAGTTTGAGCTACTCCAGAAAGTGACGTTGCAGGCTAGCTCAGTGCTGCCTCCTCTCATTGAGTATATCAAGCTTAAGGCCAACCAGGGTACTACAGCCTGCCATTAGCTACTAAATTATCCTTATTAACTTATTCTGTGTGTGATTTTAAACTAATCGGTTCAAGGACATACATCTGGTGTATTAGAAGTAATTATTGGTACCATGATTGTCTTAGAATGTTTTATTTTTTTTCATGAACATTGCCATTATCCCCTTCATTATAATGGGGAGATCCTGTTTTCTGCAAACAATGCCTGCGGTCGGGCTTGAACTTTGTGGCTTCAATGAGAGGGGGCAGTCATTCTTCCCTGATAAATCCAACCCGATTGAGAATATCCACTATTGGAACTTTCAATCACTCAAAACCTGCATTCAGAATGACTGCCAAGGTAGGGAAAGTAATATTTGAGACTACCTGTTAAAATGGCGCCGGCGCAGAAGGCAGACGTTTTACGTGCCTCCAACCGATTGTGTTTTTTGTTCATTTATCTGCATGGTTTGTAACTTATTTTAAAAATATTTTTGTACATAATGTTGCCGCTACCGTCTCTTATGACCGAAAATAACTTCTAGACATCAGGACTGCGATTACTCACCATGGACTAGCAGAATCCTTTTTCTTCTTTCATGACTCTGACGAGCCCGAGGCAGAGGATATACGGCTCCCTCGGGAACAGGCCCCGACCCCAGTGATCTGCGTGAAGAGGATGCGGAGATGAGTAGGCGGAGATCGAACAAACCCCCACTCCCCTCAATTCTGCTCGCAAATATGTAATCTCTGGACAATAAAATGGACGAGTTATTGGGAAGATTAAACTACTAAAGGGACATTAAAACTGTAACATCCTATGCTTCACAGAGTCATGGCTGAACAACGACAATATCAACATACAGCTGGCTGGTTATACGATGTACCGTCAGGATAGAACAGCAGCGTCTGGTAAGACAAGGGGCGGCGGTCTATGTATTTTTGTAAACAACAGCTAGTGCACGATATCTAAGGAAGTCTCGAGCCATCGCTCGCCTAAGGTAGAGTTTCTCATGATAAGCTGCAGACCACATTACCTACCGAGAGCGTTCTCATCTATATTCTTTGTAGCTGTTTACATACCACCACAGTCAGAGGCTGGCACCAAGATAGCATTGAATGAGCTGTATTCCGCCATAAGCCAACAAGAAAACGCCCAACCAGACGGGGTGCTCCTAGTAGCCGGGGACTTTAATGCAGGGAAACTTAAATCAGTTTTACCTCATTTCTATCAACATGTTAAATGTGCAACCAGAGGGAAAATAAATCTGGACCACCTGTACTCCACACACAGAGATGCATACAAAGCTCTCCCTGCCCTCCATTTGACAAATCTGACCATAATTCTATCCTCCTGATTCCTGCTTACAAACAAAAATTAAAGCAGGAAGCACTACTGACTAGATCAATAAAAAAGTGGTCAGATGAAGCAGATGTTAAGCTACATGACTGTTTTGCTAGCACAGACTGGAATATGTTCCAGGATTGCTCCATTGACATCTGTCATTGGCTTCATCAATAAGTGCATCGATGACGTTGTCCCCACAGTGACCGTACATACATACCCAAACCAGAAACCATGGATTTAGAGGCAGCATCCGCACTTAGTTAAAGGCTAGAGCTGCCGCTTTCAAGGAGCGGGACTCTAACCCGGAAGCTTATAAGGAATCCCGCTATGCCCTCCGATGAACCATCAAACAGACAAAGCGTCAATACAGGACTAAGATCGAGTCGTACTACACCGGCTCTGATGCTCGTCAGATGTGGCAGGGCATGCAAACCACTACAAACTACAAAGGGAAGCACAGCCGAGAGCTGCCCGGTGACACGAGCCTACCGGACGAGCTAAACTACTTCTATGCTCGCATCGAGGCAAGTAACACTGAAACATGCATGAGAGCATCAGCTGTTCCAGATGACTGTGTGATCACGCTCTCCGCAGCCGATGTGAATAAGACCTTTAAACAGGTCAACATTCACAAGGCCGCTGGGCCAGACTGATTACCAGGACGTGTACTGCGAGCATGCGCTGACCAACTAGCAAGTGTGTTCACTTACATTTTCAACCTCTCCCAGTCCGAGTCTGTAATAACAACATGCTTTAAGCAGACCACCATAGAGCCTGTGCCAAAGAACACTAAGGTAACCTGACTAAATGACTACCGACTCGTAGCACTCACGTCTGTAGCCATGAAGTGCTTTGAAAGGCTGGTCATGGCTCACATCAACACCATCATCCCAGACACTCTAGACCCACTCCAATTTGCATACCGCCCCAACAGATCCACAGATGATGCAGTCTCTATTGCACTCCACACTGCCCTTTCCCACCTGGACAGAAGGATGTGAGAATGCTATTTATTGACTACAGCTCAGCATTCAACACCATCAAATCAAATCAAATACAATTTTATTGATTGCATACACATGGTTAACAGATGTTAATGCGAGTGTAGCGAAATGCTTGTGCTTCTAGTTCCGACCATGCAGTAATATCTAACAATTACACAACAACTACCTTATACACACAAGTGTAAAGGAATGAATAAGAATATGTACATATAAATATATGGATGAGCGATGGCAGAACGGGATAGGCAAGATGCAGTAGATGGTATAGAGTACAGTATATACATATGCGATGAGTAATGTAGGGTATGTAAACATTATATAAAGTGCACTGTTTAAAGTGACTAGTGATACATTTATTATTACATCCAATTTGTAATTATTAAAGTGGCTAGAGATTTGAGTCAGTATGTTGGCAGCAGCCACTCAATGTTAGTGATGGTTGAAGAGGCGCTGTTGCGCCTTCTTCACCACGCTGTCTGTGTGGGTGGACCATTTCAGTTTGTCCGTGATGTGTACGCCGAGGAACTTTCCACCTTCTCCACTACTGTCCCGTCAATGTGGATAGGGGGGTGCTCCCTCTGCTGTTTTCTGAAGTCCACGATCATCTCCTTTGTTTTGTTGACGTTGAGTGTGAGGTTATTTTCCTGACACCACACTCCGAGGATCCAGGACTTCCTGACAGGCTGCCCCCAGGTGGTAAGGGGTAGGTAACAACACATCCGCCACGCTGATCCTCAACACAGGGGCCACTCAGGGGTGCGTGCTCAGCTCCCTCCTGTACTCCCTGTTCACTCATGACTGCACGGCCAGGCACGACTCCAACACCATCATTAAATTTACCGATGACACAACAGTGGTAGGCCTGATCACCAACAACAACGAGACAGCCTATAGGGAGGAGGTCAGAGACCTGGCCGTGTGGTGCCAGGACAACAACCTCTCCCTCAACGTGATCAAGACAAAGGAGATGATTGTGGTCTACAGGAAAAAGAGGACCGAGCATGACCCCATTCTTAACAATGGGGCTGCAGTGGAGCAGGTTGAGAGCTTTAAGTTCCTTGGTGTCCACACCACCGACAAACTAACATGGTCCAAGCACACCATGACAGTCGCGAAGAGGGCACAACAAAACCTATTCCCCCTCAGGAGACTGAAAAGATTTGGCATGGGTCCTCAGATCCTCAAAAGGTTCTACAGCTGCACCATCGAGAGCATCCTGACTGGTTGCATCACTGCCTGGTATGGCAACTGCTCAGCCTTCAACCGCAAGGCACTTCAGAGGGTAGTGCGAACGGGCTAGTACATCACTGGGGCCAAGCTTCCTGCCATCCAGGACCTCTATACCAGGCGGTGTCAGAGGAAGGCCCTGAAAATTGTCTATGACTCCAGCCACCCTAGTCATAGACTGTTCTCTCTGCTACCACATGGCAAGCGGTACCAGAGTGCCATGTCAAGCTCCAAGAGGCTTCTAAACAGCTTCTACCCCCAAGCCATAAGACTCCTGAACATCTAATGTCTACCCAGACTATTCACATTTCCCCCCCTCTCCACACCACTGCCACTCTCTATTGTCATCTACGCATAGTCACTTTAAGTAATTCTACCTACATGTACATACTACCTCAACTAACCGTGCCCCCGCACATTGACTCTGTACCTGCACCCCCCTGTAAATATTGTAAATATTTTCTACTGCTCCTCTTTAATTACTTGTTACTTTTATCTCTTATTCTTTTCGGTATTTTTTGAAACTGCACTGTCGGTTAGGCGCTAAGTAAGTAAGCATTTCACTGTAAGGTTGTTGTACCTGTTGTATTTGGTGCATGTGACTAATTCAATTCAATTTGATTTTGATTTGACCTAAATAATCTAAACTGGAACAATCATCTCAGTAACGGGTGCATTAAGTCCAACTACAAACAGATTCAATTGGTTTAGAAAATCTATGTTATTTATCTTTTTGTAGCATAAGATCAATCAATCAATGCACATGTAAATGCGCAGATATTGAAACAAACTTTTCTAAAAATCAACATGCTCGGAAATATGATAATGATGGGTGTGGTTTTGAGTGTTTTATTACACGCGGAGATCATCCGTTCACCAACTCTGCTTCTCACAAAGACATGGTGGTTGGACAGATTTCCAAAAATGGACAGATTTCCACTAGTCTAATGTCCATTGCTTGTGTTTCTTTGCCCAAGCAAGTCTCTTCTTCTTCTTGGTGTCCTTTAGTAGTGGTTACTTTGCAGTAATTCGACCATGAAGGCCTGATTCACGCAGTTTCCTCTGAACAGTTAATGTTGAGATATGTCTGTTACTTTTTCTCTGTGAAGCATTTATTTGGGCTGCAATCTGAGGTGCAGTTAACTCTAATTAACTTATCCTCTGCAGCAGAGGTAACTCTGGGTCTTCCTTTCCTGTGGTCTTCATGAGAGCCAGTTTCATCATAGCGCTTGATGGTTTTTGCGACTGCACTTGAAGAAAGTTCTTGAAATTTTTGACTGACCGTCATGTCTTAAAGTAATGATGGACTGTCGTTTCTCTTTGCTTATTTGAGCTGTTCTTGCCATAATATGGACTTGGTCTTTTACCAAATAAGGCTATTTTCTGTATACCACCCCTACCTTGTCACAACACAACTGATTGGCTCAAACGCATTAAGAAGGAAATAAATTCCACAAATTAACTTTTAACAAGGCACACCTGTTAATTGAGATGCATTCCAGGTGATATCCTAATGAAGCTGGTTGAGAGAATGCCAGGAGTGTGCAACGCTGTCATCAAGGCAAAGGGTGGCTACTTTGAAGAATCTCAAATATAAAATATATTTTGATTTGTTTAACACTTTCTTGGTTACTACATGATTCCATATGTGTTATGTCATAGTTTTGATGTCTTCACTATTATTCTACAATATAGAAATTAGTTTAAAAAAATAAAAAATAACCTTGAATGAGTAGGTGTGTCCAAACTACTGACTGGTACTGTACATTTACTGTAGGTACAGTTTAAAACTTTCTCACACCCATCCTTTTAAACTGTATGGTTAAAATGTCAAATTTAAACACTGATATACAACGCACTATTTAAAAGAATGAGAAAAATACAATAGAAAAGCTTATTCAGAATCAGAAGGGTTCTATGTAGAACCATTCTTGCCTTCCAAAGAATCCTTCTTGCCTCCCAAAGAATCATCAAAGAACCCTTTCTCCCAAAAACGGTTCTTAGGATGAGAAAGGTTCTAGGTTGAACCCTATGACTTAGAAAGAACCTTTGTCTTCCAAAAAGGATTCTTCAAATGAAAATGGTTCTTGGTAGAACCCTGTACTTCTGCCCTATTCCTCTGTGAAGAACCCTTTTGGAACCCTTTTTTTCTAAGAGTGTAGAGCATCGTATGTAACATCCCCCTGATCTCAGAATTAGATCCAGAAGCAATGGATTGTGTAGTGCAGATAGATACAAAGCAGACAATGCAGTTAGAAACAACGATAGTAGATCAAATGTGAAAATAGTTGCATCATTATATACCAAGATAATGAAGTCTAGTGTGTTAACCATGGACGTTCTGTGAAGAAAGTGTAGCAATTAAATAGAAGTTAAATTATGTAATTGTATCTTTTTTTGGTTTCCTATACAGACAAATGAACATGCACGCACGCACACACACACACACACACACACACACACACACACACACACACACACACACACACACACACACACACACACACACACACACACACACACACACACACACACACACACACACACACATCCAATCTGTTTGTCTAGATGTGTTCGTAAACATGTGCAGTATCACTGTATAACAAACTAGCTGTTGGTGTTATTGTGTCAAAGGTCAAAATACAGGATATGATGTCGGCTGGGGCGGTATACCGATATACCGTATACTGGGGTATTTGGAATAGCCACGGGATGGTTTTTCAATACTGTTTTTTGCCCCCTTTTTCGTCATATCCAATTGGTAATTACAGAGGCGAAGGTCGAGAGCCGTGCGTCCTCCGAAAACATAACCCCGCCAAGCCGCACTGCTTCGTGACACAATGCCTGCTTAACCCAGAAGCCAGCCGCACCAATGTGTTGGAGGAAACACCGTACACCTGGCGACCGTGTCAGCGTGCATGCACCCAGCCCGCCACAGGAGTTGCTAGGGCCCGATGGGACAAGGACATTCCGGCCGGCCAAACCCTCCCCTAATGCGGACGACGCTGGGCCATTTGTGCGTCGCCTCATGGGTCTCCCGGTCATGACCGGCTGCGACACAGCCCGGTATCAAACCAGGATCTGTAGTAATGCAGCTAGCACTGCGATGGAGTGCCTTAGACCGCTGCGTCACTCGGGAGGCCTGAAAATATTTATTTGAAGTTATTTAACACATTTCAATATTTGCAGCTACCTTTTAAGTAAATACCTGCAGTCAACTTGTGCAATATGTTAGGTGATGAAGCAGATTAAATTCTTCATTTCACCTGTAACATTATTTTTCATTATGAAGCTTACCAGTAGTCTCCAGTCACACAATGACGAGAGACCGGAGCCTTGTGAGTCACTCGCAGAATGCACCAGGTGATGTAGTTACAGTATGGATTTCACAACTGTTTGCCAGCTAGATATCTTAGAACTATTAAGTAAACTGTCTAAATGACAGTTTAAATGTGCTAAATGCTCTGCAGTTGTGCATTTGGTTAGTTATCTAGCTAGCTAAGCGTGGTTAGCTTCTTGCTAAATCAAGCTTCTCTTGGTAACAGCAGATAATCCCCTCCTGAATCAAGAACCTTGCTGTCTAATACATGTTTTGTGCCTGCATCAAGCAGTGAGTAGCATTTTTTTGTTACTTTTATAACTTTATGAGCTGGGATGTCTGTCCTGCAATTAGTTTATGTCAGAGACTGTTGCCATGTGTACATTAGCATTTAGCTATCATTCGCTATGGGATTTTTAAAATACTTGTTAGCATTGCTAACTTTCAGATTACAGAGGCTCAACGTGGTTTGAAAACAGCACCCCTCATGTTCAGTGCCGGTATTACCGACAATCCCGGGATGGCACAAGGTTGGTATGAAGGTATGACAATCTGGATACCGCCCAAGCCTAATAAGACGCATTAAAGAGATACATAAGTATTTTGGTAATGAGGCCCTTTATCTACTTCCCCAGAGTCAGATGAACTTGTGGATACCACGTGTATGTCTCTGCGTGCAATTTGAAGGAAGTTGATAACTAGCGCTAGCGCAAGTGCTAACTAGCGTTTAACGCAATGACTGGAATTTATGGGTATCTGCTAGCGATACCCATAGACTTCCAGTAATTCAGAAAATCCCAAAGTATCCCTTTAACATACAGTTGAATTGTTTCTGCCTGCAAGTCACATTATGCTGGCTGGCAAAGTGATGTGTAATTCCTATTGGAATCAATCTGGAGTTAGGATATCCAACCAGAGGCATTGTCAATCACCAGCAACCTCCATTCAGAATGTCTGCCAGGGTAGAGAAAATTAATTAGTGGGATTACCTCAATCATTTAAACTGGAACAACCATCTCAGTAATGGGTGCAATAAATCCAAAAGATTGGATTAGTTTAGAAAACTGTATGTTATTTAATTTTGTGTAGCATAAAATATATTAAGCAATCAATGTACATACAAAAACACAGATATTACAGTAAAACACACAAATCTGAACATCTCACTGCTGGGAGCATGCTAGGAGCATGCTGGGAAATATGATATATGGTTCTATGTCGAGCCTTTCTTGACTTCCAAAGAAACCTTCCTGCCTTCCAAGGAATCATCAAATCAAAAATCAAATCAAATTTTATTAGTCACATGCGCCGAATACAACAGTGAAATGCTTACTTACGAGCCCCTAACCAACAATGCAGTTAAAAAAAATATGGATAAGAATAAGAAATAAAAGTAACAAGTAATTAAAGAGCAGCAGTAAAATAACAATTTCGAGACTATATACAGGGGGGTACCGGTCAATGTGCGGGGGCACCGGTTAGTTGAGGTCATATGTACATGTAGGTAGTGACTATGCATAGATGATAACAACAGAGAGTAGGAGTTTTGTAAAAGAGGGGGAGAGGGGTGGGAGGGGAAATGCAAATAGTCTGGGTAGCCATTTAATTAGATGTTCAGGAGTCTTATGGCTTGGGGGTAGAAGCTGTTTAGAAGCCTCTTGGACCTAGACTTGGTGCTCCGGTACCGCTTGCCGTGCGGTAGCAGAGAGAACAGTCTATGACTAGGTTGGCTGGAGTCATAGACATTTTTTAGGGCCTTCCTCTGACACCGCCTGGTGTCCTGGATGGCAGGAAGCTTTGCCCCAGTGATGTACTGGCTCGTTCGCACTACCCTCTGTAGTGCCTTGCGGTCGGAGGCAGAGCAGTTGCCATACCAGACAGTGATGCAACCAGGCAGGATGCTGTCAATGGTGCAGCTGTAGAACCTTTTGAGGATCTGAGGACCCATGCCAAATCTTTTCAGTCTCCTGAGGGGGAATAGGTTTTGTCGTGCCCTCTTCGCGACTGTCTTGGTGTGCTTGGAGCATGTTAGTTTGTTGGTGATGTGGACACCAAGGAACTTGAAACTCTCAACCTGCTCCACTGCAGCCCTGTCGTTTCTTCCAAAAACGGTTCTTAAGATGATAAGGTTCTAGGTAGAACCCTTTGCCTTACGAAGAACCCTTGTCTTCCAAAAAAGGTTATTCTGATCAAAACGGTTCTTGGTTAAACCCTATTCCTCTGCAAAGAACCCTTGGGTTAAATGCGGAAGACAGATTTCAGTTGAAGGCATTTAGGTGTACAACTGACTAGGTATCCCCCTTTCTCTTCTCCTTTCCCTGTTGGAACAATTTTTTTTAATGGTGTAGGGTTTTATGTTTTATTTATTACATTTGGGATGCCTCCATAGCCTTAATATACAGCAGTAAGACGATAACGCTGGTCTTTAACTATAACATTAGCCTTTACTTTCACAGTATTGGACTTCCGCTCTGAAATGATGTTACTGCAGTAGAACTACCAGAAACATTATCCCACCACCGCCTCACATTTCAGATTATAAAATGGGCTTTAAAAAGGAGAGCAGCCCAGTGAGGCTTTGGCTGATCTGAAATAAATAACTGTAAAAGTCTGCACGATCTGAGCTGAATCACAAGTAGAACCTGCTTCACATGTTAGCAGACACTTATCCAGAGCGACTTACAGGAGCAATTAGGGTTAAGTGCCTTGCTCAAGGGCACATCAACAGATTTTTCACCTGGTCAGCTCAGGGATTTAAACAAGTGACCTTTTGGTTACTGGCCCAACGCTCTTAACCGTTAGGCTACCTGACGCCCTATGGCTGTGCGTTCAAAATGTCCGCCGGTCCACACGTCACAGACCCATCGACTTGAATGGGGACACCTGTTCTAGTTATTCTATTTCTATGGTGATCGGTGCCCTTTGTCCTAGCGCAGGAAATGCATCGCTAGGCTCACTACTAGACACATTGGGCTCAAACTCAGTTCATGTTGTGAAAGTTCAGCGCTATAGCGCGATCTAAATGTAAAGGCAATGTTCCCGCGGAGAATGCATTCCCAGTGAACACTGCATACAGTGGCTCAATCAGAAATCACCTTTAAATTTAAATTGTGATATTGCGCTGAATTTCCGCGATACGGATTGAATCTAGCCCTGGGTTGGGCAAGTGGAATGATGCCCTCCAAACTACATCTAATATTAAAGTAGGAAGAACTCCATGCATGAGAGAGAGAGAGAGAGAGAGAGAGAGAGAGAGAGAGAGAGAGAGAGAGAGAGAGAGAGAGAGAGAGAGAGAGAGAGAGAGAGAGAGAGAGAGAGAGAGAGAGAGACAGACAGACAGACAGACAGACAGACAGACAGACAGACAGACAGACAGACAGACTTAAAGACAGACAGACAGACTTAAAGACAGACAGACAGACTTAAAGACAGACAGACAGACTTAAAGACAGACAGACTTAAAGACAGACAGACTTAAAGACAGACAGACTTAAAGACAGACAGACTTAAAGACAGACAGACTTAAAGACAGACAGACTTAAAGACAGACAGACTTAAAGACAGACAGACAGACTTAAAGACAGACAGACAGACTTAAAGACAGACAGACAGACTTAAAGACAGACAGACAGACATTAAAAAAAGACAGACAGACAGACATTAAAAACAGACTTAAAGACAGACTTAAAGACAGACTTAAAGACAGACTTAAAGACAGACTTAAAGACAGACTTAAAGACAGACTTAAAGACAGACAGACAGACAGACATTAAAAAAAGACAGACAGACAGACAGACATTAAAAACAGACAGACAGACAGACAGACATTAAAAACAGACAGACATTAAAGACAGACTTAAAGACAGACTTAAAGACAGACTTAAAGACAGACTTAAAGACAGACTTAAAGACAGACTTAAAGACAGACTTAAAGACAGACAGACAGACTTAAAGACAGACTTAAAGACAGACAGACATTAAAGACAGACTTAAAGACAGACAGACATTAAAGACAGACTTAAAGACAGACAGACAGACAGACATTAAAGACAGACAGACAGACAGACATTAAAGACAGACAGACAGACAGACTTAAAGACAGACAGACAGACTTAAAGACAGACAGACAGACTTAAAGACAGACAGACAGACTTAAAGACAGACAGACAGACAGACATTAAAGACAGACTTAAAGACAGACTTAAAGACAGACTTAAAGACAGACTTAAAGACAGACATTAAAAAAAGACAGACAGACAGACATTAAAGACAGACTTAAAGACAGACTTAAAGACAGACTTAAAGACAGACTTAAAGACAGACAGACAGACAGACTTAAAGACAGACATTAAAAAAAGACAGACAGACAGACATTAAAAACAGACAGACAGACATTAAAAACAGACAGACAGACATTAAAGACAGACTTAAAGACAGACTTAAAGACAGACTTAAAGACAGACATTAAAGACAGACTTAAAGACAGACAGACAGACAGACATTAAAGACAGACAGACAGACAGACATTAAAGACAGACAGACAGACTTAAAGACAGACAGACAGACTTAAAGACAGACAGACAGACTTAAAGACAGACAGACAGACTTAAAGACAGACAGACAGACAGACATTAAAAACAGACAGACAGACAGACATTAAAGACAGACAGACAGACAGACATTAAAGACAGACAGACAGACATTAAAGACAGACTTAAAGACAGACTTAAAGACAGACTTAAAGACAGACTTAAAGACAGACATTAAAGACAGACAGACAGACAGACATTAAAAAAAGACAGACAGACAGACATTAAAAAAAGACAGACAGACAGACATTAAAAAAAGACAGACAGACAGACATTAAAAAAAGACAGACAGACAGACATTAAAAACAGACAGACAGACATTAAAAACAGACAGACAGACATTAAAGACAGACAGACAGACATTAAAGACAGACTTAAAGACAGACATTAAAGACAGACTTAAAGACAGACAGACAGACATTAAAGACAGACAGACAGACATTAAAAACAGACAGACAGACAGACATTAAAGACAGACTTAAAGACAGACAGACAGACTTAAAGACAGACATTAAAGACAGACAGACAGACTTAAAGACAGACATTAAAGACAGACAGACAGACAGACATTAAAGACAGACAGACAGACAGACATTAAAAAAAGACAGACAGACAGACATTAAAAAAAGACAGACAGACAGACATTAAAAAAAGACAGACAGACAGACATTAAAAACAGACAGACAGACATTAAAAACAGACAGACAGACATTAAAGACAGACAGACAGACATTAAAGACAGACTTAAAGACAGACATTAAAGACAGACTTAAAGACAGACAGACAGACATTAAAAACAGACAGACAGACAGACATTAAAAACAGACAGACAGACAGACAGACATTAAAGACAGACAGACAGACATTAAAGACAGACATTAAAGACATTAAAGACAGACAGACAGACATTAAAGACAGACAGACAGACATTAAAAACAGACAGACAGACATTAAAAACAGACAGACAGACAGACAGACAGACAGACAGACAGACAGACAGACAGACAGACTTAAAGACAGACAGACATTAAAGACAGACAGACATTAAAGACAGACAGACATTAAAGACAGACAGACAGACAGACATTAAAAACAGACAGACATTAAAGACAGACAGACAGACAGACAGACATTAAAGACAGACAGACAGACAGACAGACATTAAAGACAGACAGACAGACAGACATTAAAAACAGACAGACATTAAAGACAGACAGACAGACAGACATTAAAAACAGACAGACATTAAAGACAGACAGACAGACAGACAGACAGACAGACAGACAGACAGACATTAAAGACAGACAGACATTAAAGACAGACAGACAGACAGACATTAAAAACAGACAGACATTAAAGACAGACAGACAGACAGACAGACATTAAAGACAGACAGACAGACAGACAGACATTAAAGACAGACAGACAGACAGACAGACATTAAAGACAGACAGACAGACAGACATTAAAAACAGACAGACATTAAAGACAGACAGACAGACAGACATTAAAAACAGACAGACATTAAAGACAGACAGACAGACAGACATTAAAAACAGACAGACAGACAGACATTAAAAACAGACAGACATTAAAGACAGACAGACAGACAGACAGACAGACATTAAAAACAGACAGACAGACATTAAAAACAGACAGACAGACATTAAAAACAGACAGACAGACAGACAGACAGACAGACATTAAAAACAGACAGACAGACAGACAGACAGACAGACAGACATTAAAAACAGACAGACAGACAGACAGACAGACATTAAAAACAGACAGACAGACAGACATTAAAAACAGACATTAAAAACAGACAGACATTAAAAACAGACATTAAAAACAGACAGACAGACAGACATTAAAAACAGACAGACAGACAGACATTAAAAACAGACAGACAGACAGACAGACATTAAAAACAGACAGACAGACAGACATTAAAAACAGACATTAAAAACAGACAGACATTAAAAACAGACATTAAAAACAGACAGACATTAAAAACAGACATTAAAAACAGACAGACATTAAAAACAGACATTAAAAACAGACAGACAGACAGACATTAAAAACAGACAGACAGACAGACAGACATTAAAAACAGACAGACAGACAGACATTAAAAACAGACAGACAGACAGACATTAAAAACAGACAGACAGACAGACAGACATTAAAAACAGACAGACAGACAGACAGACATTAAAAACAGACAGACAGACAGACAGACATTAAAAACAGACAGACAGACAGACATTAAAAACAGACCTATAGGGATATAATGATGCTGCTGCAGTCACAGACACACACAGTCAGGCAGTCAGTGACATGAAACAGGTGGCTTATTCAACTAGCATCGGCCTTTCTAGGGAGTTTTTCCTAGCCAACGCGCTTCTACACCTGCATTGCTTTCTGTTTGGGGTTTTAGGCTGGGTTTCTGTACAGCACTGTGACATCAGCTGATGTAAGAAGGGCTTTATAAATACATTTGATTGATCATTCAACTAGCATCCCAGAATTCTTAGCTCTCGAGAAGAATAGCAGAAGTTTCAGAACGGACTGAATAATATGTCTGAATAGCTTCAGGTGTAAGGTTCAGAACAGACTAAATAACATGTCTGAATAGCTTCAGGTGTACGCTTCACCTTCTTTCTCCATTCCCTCCATTCACCTTCTTTTCTCCTTTCCATTTGTTTGGGCTCTGCAAAGACTGAGGAGGGATTTGGCAGGTGTTTGTACAGAAGACAAGTGAGGTAAAGGGATTTCCTGCTTGATGAGGCGTCGGAGTTTTGCGTCCCAAATGGCACCCTCTTCCCTATTTAGTGCACTATTTTTGACCAGAGCCCTATGGGCTGAATCTATGGGCCCTGGTCGAAAGTAGGGGACTATACAGGGAATATGATGCCCTTTGGGACGTAACCACAGTCTTCTCCCAGCTCTGTGCATCATCCTCATTCATCCAACTTCCTTCCTGCTCCAAGCTCCATAAATCACTCGCTCAGAGAGTCAACATCTGAGCTCCATCAATTTCTCAATCCGCTCTCGCCCCCCACTCACCCCCCTCTCACATCTCATATGTTCATGGGTTGCGGGGTAAAGACTGACACATAAACACCCAGGTATCTACTCCCTCTCATCTCCCCCCACCTGAGCAAGAGTGGGACTGACGAAAACACGTTTAAAACGCATTCTGTCACCATACTTATTCAACAGGGGCTGATCTAAGTTAGCTATCTAAGTTAGCATTCTCCCTCTTGGCCTCGTATTTATCAAGCTTGGTCTAGGATCAGTTTTTTCCTGCTAGATCATAATGTATTAGATTATATGGACAGAGAGGACCTGATCCTAGATCAGCACTCCTACTCTGAGTCACAATATGTGTGTGTCTAGCTAGCCTGCTCCAACACATTGTACTCAGGCTAAACATTATTCATGTTTCCAGAGCCGGCATGACTGTGGCATGATGAAGGAAACCTGATCTGACTGTGTGGTTATCCAGCATGGCTCTGAGAGTAACCTGGAGAGAGTAGTGGTGCTGGGTCGAGTTGAGGAGAGCAGAGGAGATGAGATAGAGAGGAGAAGAGAAGAGAAGAAAGAGAGGAGAGGAGAGTAGGGGAGAGCAAAAGAGAAGAGACAGAGAGAGAATCTACTTTACTTGCTTTGGCAATGTTAACATATGTCTCCCATGCTAATAAAGCCCTTAAATTGAAATTGAATTGAGAGAGAGAGAGAGAGAGAGAGAGAGAGAGAGAGAGAGAGAGAGAGAGAGAGAGAGAGAGAGAGAGAGAGAGAGAGAGAGAGAGAGAGAGAGAGAGAGAGAGAGAGAGAGAGAGAGAGATGGGTGGGTGGGTAGATGACAGGAGAAGAGGGAAGAGAAGAGGTGAGTTAAGGAAGGGAGAATAAAGGAAAGAAATGATGGGAAGAGGAGGGTGATGTACTGCCTGGATGTGACCGATTAAGAACAGGGGACCTGCAAAAACTCTAACTGCAGACATGTTCTAGCACAATCTTAAAACGTATCATATTGTACTAGGCCTCATCATTGGACCATCGTGAAACCAGGGAATTTGAATTTTAAGTTTGTGCTTTAAATGAAGGGAGTGAACGTTATGTATAATACGGGTTACATGCAGAACAGTGGAGGCTACTGAGGGCTTTTAATAATGGCTGGAACGGAGTCATGGAATGGTACCGTTCATTTGATACCATTCCGCTCCAGTCATTACCACAAGCCTCCCCAATTAACGTGCCACCAACCTCCTGTGATGGAGAAAATCTGACCTCTCTGAAATGACAATGGATGGTCCTCCCTTTAGCAAAAATATATTTGACCTAAATTCCCCCTGAACGCTTGAAAAAAAAAACAAGTGACCCTTGTCTAGAACCCAAATAATAGTTAAAACATAAAGTGGATAGCAGAGAACATGCCTACCGTTTACCCTCACGTTTACCCTCACGTTTACCCTCACTTCTTGGACAGACCATAGCCTTAGATATGTCTTTTTACCAACAGTTTTTCGTGTTATAATAATTTTGATAGCACACAGGGCTGCGGGCCAGAAGCTTGTTGGTTCACAGACCACCGTGGACAAGAGTAGGGGTGGAATTATCTCCTTTATAGTAGAAGCATTGCATTAATCGATCCGGCGTATTTGCAGGTCTTGTTTGCAACCAAACTGTCCCTGTTTGCCAATAATGAAATCTGAGACGTCATTAGGAATCTGAGTATGGTAGCCTACTTTCAAAAGTTAGGCCTACTGGTACCTTTCCACCTCAGACAGAGTAGGCTGACCGACGCAGAATAATCGAAGCTTTACCTGCTGGCTACTCTTCTTCCATGGCTCAACCCAATGAGAGAAGATCACAAGGGTTTTCCTAAAAGCTGTCTGGGTTTAAACATCATCTGTTGTACAGAAAGTGAATAGCTCAATCAATTGATAGTGACAGAATTAGATTACTTCCCCATTTTTATTTTGTATCCTCGGCTGTAGAAGGTTGTAGCTCAGCCTCAATGTCAAAGAAACGGAACACCGAGATATGCCCATATGCATCGGAGTCACATCTTTCCCGGGTATTTTACAGCTTGTTTCTAGCATAAAGCATTGTGGACCAAAGCGCTGTTATAAATCAATTTATATATCAATTTATTTTCTTCAAAATCTTAAGCTAACAGAGGGAAATATGGTGCCATTTGTGATTCAGCGTAGTGCTTCTGTCAACCTGTGTTTCTCTCACCTCTCCCTCGTCATCTCTCACCCCTTGCCTCTCCCCCTCCCCTGCCTGTCGGGGGCTAGGTTGGAGGTGGGGTATGGCTGTGGGTTGGGTAGGGGGATAGAGAGAGGGGGGGGGGGGGGGTGGAGGTATTAGTGGTGAAAATCTTTGCCAGGCCTCAGAGCAGATGCCTTGTATTGAGACTGAGCCTGGTGCCCAGTTAGCCTTGCATGGCCCAAGCCTGCGGTTTGTAACAGCTAACTGTTGGATTTAGAGAGAACGTTCCAGTCACACCCCCACCCCTTGGTTGATACCCCCTCCCTTCATCCCTTGCTCCCTCTCTCCACTCTAAAAATGTGTGCCTCAGTAGGACAACCCAGCAGGAAGTCCACATGTTTTCCTTTAGCCTCCAGCCCCCCCCTCTCTCTCTCTCTCTCTCTCTCTCTCTCTCTCTCTCTCTCTCTCTCTCTCTCTCTCTCTCTCTCTCTCTCACTCTCTCTCTCTCTCACTCTCACTCTCTCTCTCTCTCTTTCTCTTCCCCCTCTTCTGCCCAGCCCTGTCCCCCTCTCACTTACAGTGTTTCATTGAGGTGAGCCAAATTCTGGATAGTGGCGAGGTTACACAAAACGTATTCAAGAGGGCACTCACACGCACACCAACACACACACCTATGCATGCACACACACACTTGGTCACACACACAGTCTCACACACATCCGAACATATGCAAGCTGAACAATGGCTGTTTACTGAGGGAGTAGGTAAGGGGGGGGGGGGGGGGGGGGGCGTACCTCTTTGGAGGGGCTGATTGGAGCCAGCGTAAACACACAGCCCGGGAAGTGTTGAAGTGAGGGAATGAGGGAGGGGAGAGAGACAGAAGGAGGGAGGAACAGTGGATGTGTACAGACAGGGAGAAGGAAAGTTTTCTACTGCAGTGTCTGTCCCTCTGTGTGAGTTTCGCCTCTCCCACACGGTTGTCCCGTTTGATTTCGGACGAATGACAGAGCACCCGAGAGGTGAGTAACTGCATTTCTATATGCGCACACAGCGACCACATACATATTCACACACACACACACACACACACACAAACACACACATACATTTGCTTATACACACACACTCACTGACACACAGACCAGTGTAAGAGCTGGACAACATGACAAGTCTGGGCTTGTGAGACTTCACTTAAGCTGTTCTCTACTTTATTGCCTACCTGATTGTCATTTCTAGAGGATTGTGCACGTTGTGATATGTTTTTAACTCCTCCTGATTGCTTTCAAATGTTCCTTTAAAAGTGGTCTTAAAATGGGCAATCTGGTTGATTGAGCCATTGTTTCTTGAATAATATCAAATATAAAGGCCTCGTGAGCTTAGTTCAACTGTCTTACCCCTTCAGAATGTTAAACATAAACGTGTTGTACTCTCTGCAAGATGTTGTTGTCTGTTGCTGTTGTGTGGTGCTATGGAACGAAGCCAGTGGGTGAAGTTGGTGGGATGTTGGAGGGAGAGTCATGTGGGTACAGCTGTGTGTGTCTAATGAGACCAAATGGGGAAGGAGTTGTTTTGGGGTCATACACCAAGAGATACTGACATTGACAGAAGTTTAGACACTGTTGCATTATGGTTGCTTTATCAACACTGTCCTTAAGCTCACTCGCTATCGTTTCCGGTATCCTCCCTCAAATCAAACCCGATCTGTCCACATTGTGGACAGCATCTTCCTGTATTGTCATAGTTTGCTTTTCAAGATCACAGTAGAGAGATTCCTTATTCCTTATTAGGTAGATATGGATCATTTCGTATCAGATTTATTTAGATTTGCCCATGTTTTTTTGGGGTGGCAGGTAGCCTAGTGGTTAGAGTGTTGGGCCTGTAATCGAAAGGTTGCTAGGACAAATCCCTGAGCTGACAAGGTAAAAATCTGTCGTTCTGCCCACTGTTCCTAGGCCGTCATTGTAAATAAGAATTTGTTCTTAAACTGACTTGCCTAGTTAAATAAAGGGTAATTTTTTTTGATGAATGTAGTTTGCTTTCTGGATCAAATATGCTTTTGAAGCCCTTTGGGGATGTGTTCCTATTTTCAAAGTGAACACCGGTGTCACTGAAGAAAAGAAGGGATCCTAGCCTCACATCACGTTGATCTGCTACATTGTTACGCTCGATATACTTCATATACTGTAGGAAATGTCTGTTTGTTGTGGTCGGTGAAGTATGCCTATTTTAAACGGTACATTTTAGGCCAATGGAAACTAAGACTCCCTGGATAACAGTGGCTGGGTGTACTATCCTGGCAAAAAAAAAATGAAAATGAAATGAAGACCCACATCAAGATCCACTGTAACCGAAGTGATATGTTCAGTATTTTTGCTGTGGGTTTGAGAAGCAGAAGTCTATTTTCCAGGCTGGCTTCATGATACCCAGGGACATTTTCAGTGTTTTCCTCAAGTTAAAGTAGATTCACATCTGGAGTTATTGGGCCAGTTGCCCGAGTGGAACCCTTATGGAATATCAACGTTTTCAACACGTAAACGTTTGATATGAATCTCACTTAACGTCAAAGTCTAAACAGTAAACTTCGTTTTTTCTCTCTTTCCCGTAAATTACCATAATGTATTTAGAAGCTGGACCTAATGTTTGCATGACGTGTCTAATAAGCCTAATAACTGATTGGCAGGGCATCACTACACTGGGTTAGTTGGTAACTGCTTTCTCTGCACTTTCTCTGCAGTCGTTTTTCTACTAGTTTTTCTCCTGCAGTACTCTCCATTAAATGTCTTGCTACTGCTTTAGAGGCAATAGATTCACATTTAAATTAACCTAAAAAAAAAACATTTAGGCAAGTCAATTGATTAGCTAAATAGGTGCTTCTTACCATAAAAACAATAGCTGAGATTTTAGAATTCGGACAGAATACTGATAGATTTGTCAAAATAACCGACTGAAGTTCTGCTTCAAAGCAATCACGTTCCGTTTGAATATGCTGAGACATCCTCCGTGGTGAAATTTGAGATTTGTTGAATCTTTCTCAGCGGTTTGTTTATTAAGCCCCGCTCCCCGTAGGGAGAGGAACGTCTCGTCACATGAGCTCGCACCTCGTTCCCACACCCCATCCCTCATCTTGCCCGGCGCTTGCTGCCTGGCAATGCTAAACGGCCGCCGTCTCACAAGTTTTCTCTTGCCCGCTCTTTGCTGATGCTGTGGATTGACACCAATTTACTCAAATGAAAACTGCATGGAAAACTGTTATTAAGTGTAACGCAAGGCTTTGCTGTCTGTTGAACCCAAATCAAGCTATTTGTCTAAGTGCTAGCACATGGAAGCACATAGAAGCACATGGAAGCACATGGAAGCACATGGAAGGGCAGCGATTTTGGCAGTAACCTACATCAACAAGCCGAAGCACAATCATTGTCACCTCACACCAGATGTCCGCCCTTTATGATATTGTGACGCGAGTGTCCTTCCTGACTGAATAAGTTCTTGACCACGTGACTACACTCCATCGAGAGAAAGTCCCAGTGGGGGCCTCACTCCGCATCCATGCCTGGGATCAAACACCAAACTGGGTCATAGCTAGCACTTGATGAGGGTCTGTGGCTATGGATTTGGATGGCTGTCTGGAGGGATTACGCTCTACGTTAACACACCTGCGCCCAGCGGCATGAGGACCAGTAAGATCCGACCAGGTGTTTACCCACCAACGCTATCAGCGACGTCTGTCCTCATTGGGCCCTCAGCCAACATCGTCAGTAATGTCAGCTCTCATTGGGGGGTTTGTGGCTTGATCAAACCCTGTCAAAGGACTTCTGATACGAGGTCACATTTTGAGTCGGAGCGTCGAACAAGATGAAACGCTGCACTGGATAAAATGATTGGAAGTTAGTGTGTGGTTCTTGGAGGTGTGTGTGTGGAGTTTTTGGTGGAGTGTGTGGGGTGGGGGGGGGGTGGGGGGGCTTTCATCCTGAACTCGATATCCACGAAGCATCCCAAGGTAGTTTACCATCAATCAACCAATTAATCTGTCCATTTAATCACCACCAAAGACTTAAGATGACGCCCTAAAGGCCAAGCACTTCTAGGAGACTGTAAGTTGCTGAAACATATCTTATAAGGAGAAGATTTTGGAGTTGAGTTTCTTCAACACATCATCTGGGGTTAAGACCGGGGGGGGGGGGGGGTTTCTGACTTCATACACAAGGCTTCTTTTGTGACTTGGAACCAGATAGCGATCATAGTCGATTATCTTAGTTACCACCATTGCAGTCATGTGAGCCCCACCACATTCTCATTGTTGGGGCTTTCATCCTGAACTCGATATCAGAGACGCAACCCAGGGTAGTTTACCATCAATCAACGCATCATCTGGGGTTAAGACTGGGAGGTGTCCTTTTGGCAAGAACGGAGTTTGTAATAATTGAGGTGGATATGATAACGAGGGATTATCTCCTTCTAAATCTCATGTTACATTAATCAACTTCTCCCTACTGCTTAGTGACCTCATCATGAACCAAATCATTTCCTTGAATTTTTTTAAATTTTACCTTCATTTAACAAATTCTTATTTTCAATGATGGCCTAGGAACAGTGGGTTGACTGCCTTGTTCAGGGGCAGAACGACAAAATGTTTACCTTGTCAGCTCGGGGATTTGATCTTGCAACCTTTCATTTACTAGTCCAACTAGTCCCTAGGCTACCTGCCACCCCAAAGATGGAGGATAGGTAAAAAAAAATATTTTTGCAAAATGGAGGGAAAACATTTCATGATGTAAGTGAGCACCTCATCGGTCGACACTTTAAACAAACCAAAGATAGGCCCATTCCCATTTCACAAATAGACCACGGGTTTGTATTGCTCTTGGTTGCGGTTGAAGACGCTTTCGGTCAGCTTGTGATGGCCGCATTTGAAATACTTGTGCCAGGAAAAGTGACAGGCTAGCAGAAAATAGTGTAGTAGGGTGCCAAATTTCTTCAACTAATAATGATTTATTATACTGTAGTTCTAGCATTTTCCCTCTATATCTTAACCCTACAGTATATTAGTAATTCAACATCTTGACCAAAACAATAATCCTTGAATGCTGGAAAGAACATTTGTTTGACCCGAAGCAGTTATATGAAATGTTGTCCACAACTTACATAAACATGATGAGATACACAATGGGGTTTTCTAATGGTAATTTACTGTGGTTACAAAACCGTTTTAATAGGATGAGAGGGAGGCACATGGAGAAAACAGGACTAGCATAAAGACAGCCAATCCTTCTTTCACTGATGCTGTGCTCTCTTTTACATTTCAACATTTCACTGATTTATTTCATCGTTTCTTTTTTGACATCTTTAGTCTTCCGTACTCTTTGTCATTCTATTGTTAGGTCACGGTAGAGAATGACATAAGACATCAGCATTTAAAAGGAGTTCATAGGAGCCTATATGCTGGATGTGACAGGGATTATCTATAGATGAAATATGTGCTTCCTGTCCTATGGTGACGTGGGCTGGGCACTGAGCTTATGGAAAATCTGGCAAGACATTACATTTGTTTTTTAGGAGGCTGCGCTGTGAGGAGCAAGCCTCTATTAAAGGGAGGGTAAATGTGGCTTATCCAGAGAATTGGTTGGAGTTGGGTCAAACTGAACTAGCATTAACCATTTGGCTTTAAATCTTTATTTATACATTTTTTGGACAATCATTTATCAATATTGTCAATGTCTTTGAAGACATGCTCGTCTAACACATACATGCACACACACACATGTTCTACTCACACACATCCCTCAACCTTAATCCCCCATCTTTTTAACCAAAGACATTCATGAACTCCACCTCATCACTTGCGAAGTAATTTGTTGACTCCCCTCTCCCATCTCCTCCCCCTCCAGCAGGGGCAAGACAAACGTTCCGCTCTCCTCCCATAGAGAACACACACCATCCTCCGCTGACACTCTCAGCTTCCATTATGCACTCCCCCTCTCACTGTTTACATTCCTGCGCAAACATTGTCGTCTCCCCCCACAGAAACGGCATCTTTAAAGATACAAGACCGGTCTGGTTTGGTCGGGTGCATGGAAGGTCACACGTTCTGAACACGATACTGTATGTAACGTCCCTTTGTTTGTCTCTATATGCTCATAGGCAAATCAACGTTTGTCGCTATGGACACCTGAACCTTAGATCACACTCTGCCTAGAGTGTCTCCTTCCTCCTTGCTTCCGTAGTGTTATGTCAGGGGTTTACCAGCATGATATCAGCGTGTGAGGGTTTAAGCAACAAGATATCAGCATGAAACGGCAAGAATGAGTCAGGAGCGAGGGAGGAGGACGGAGCGATGAAACGACCTGAGGAGCACCCTGATAATCAGAATTAGTGGCTAATTGATGAGCGGGTGAAACATTGTGATAAGCCCTTGATGTGCCTTTCCTATCAGGATGGTTTAATTGGACATCCATTTGCCTTCGCTTCTCTCAATCCTTTTTTTTTGAGTATTTGCCTCCGTCTCAAATGGGAGCCTTTTCCCTTTTATAGTACACTACTTTAGACCAGAGCCCCATGAGCCCTGGTAAAAAGTAGTGCACTATATAGGGAATAGGGTTCCATTTAGGATGCAGACATTGTGTTGGTAAGAAGTGGGAAGCTGTCTCCGTCCTTATGAACAGTTGTTAATTAAGATAAGTCTTTATTTCGATATTTGATATATGGATGAAATTCCACCTCAGTAAGTCGTTTTTTGGAAAAGCTTGGGCCCTCGTCCTCGGATGATTTCTTTTCAAGTTTTTCCTCCATCCATAAGCTAATGACTCCTTATCGCACCCCATATTACACTTTCCGTTAGCAAACACAATGTTTTGAGGTCCCCGCATTGGACATATTCTTGAAAGCGTGTCCTGGGTTTGCTGGTTAGATTAGATTGCGGTCGCCGTTGCATGAAATACACAGGATGTGATGCTGAGTAACACAGATATAGAGTTGGAGGAAACTGGCCCACTGTCTCTCTTTAGGGTGGTTAAACTATTATGATAACACTCTAAACATACGTCACAAATGGCACCCTATTCCCTATATAGTGCACTACTTTCAACCAGAGCCCTATTAAAAGTAGTGAACCACATAGGGAACAGGGTGCCATTTGGGGTGCACACTATGAGCAAGAACAGACATGATAAAATAAATACTGTCTCTCCCTGAAAATGTGAATATTGAGTCTCATCCATATAAACCTAAATATAGTTTCAGATGATGACTTTGAGTGAGAGTGGTATGTTTTAAAGCTTTATTTATGTTGTACTGTGTGGATCAGGGAAGGCACTGCATCAATCCTGTGAAATGGGATTGGGTTGGAGTGTGACAGAATTCCCAACTCTGAATCCACATCTGTGCTGAAGACATCGGTTTTGTCATATGATTGAGTCCATTACTTTAATACGAAATGTTATTGGGGTGTGCTCAAAATGATAGATAGGAACTATGAAGACCATTGTTGAACACCATTGTCCAGCCCAAGAACCACATGTACTTTTGCGTTTTGTTTTTAAGCGACTTTGATATTATCTGTATAATTGAAAAGCGCTACATAAAATATGTCTATTATTATTATTATTATGAAGCCAGACTACAGGTGGCAATCTGCATACACAGTAAATGCCTTTTAATCCATCCTTTTCTGAGTAATTGTGGCACACTTTGAGGGGGATTAAGGTACATTTTTAAAGGTCCTGTTTGGATGTCACTTTTTGCAAGGGTTTCTTCATATTGGGATACTTTAGCGGTGTAAGATGTCGAGGCAGGGAGAAAGTGATAGGAAGTAAAGTACTATATGCCTTGTCTGAGCCGGAACGCCCCATAGGGCAGGAGCCTATCTCCTGTTTCTGTAGTGTGAGGCAGCATGATGTACAAATACACCCCCTGGACAGGACGCTAGTCTGTTGCAGAATCTGATTGGAAGAGTTGACATTTGTACCCATCCCCCCTGAAAAGAGGTGATGATAACCACAATGCACTTCACACACCCAGAGTACTCCTCCAACCAGAGCTACCTCCTGAGTTACAGAACCCCATCTAGTAAAACTTGACATTTAAAGTGCGGAAAGTCCTTTCTTCCTATTTTTCCCCTCGTCATTTCAAACGGTTTTCCATTGTATTGTTGATTTTCGGTTGTGGTAAAACCCTTTATAAGGAGACGTTGCGAAGTAAGATGGGATCTGCTGCTTTCTGCGCACTGTGTGAATTTAATTTGGAGATGTTTTGTTTCTCATTTTGAATATTTCATTTAATCCACTGAGGCCTCAGAATAATAAAAGGTGGTTTGAATTAAATCAATTTATTTACATGAAATATCATTCTATTTGAAATCTAACGGAGAGTCTGCACGTCTGTAGATACTGAAGAAATAAATGCAGACTTAAATGCATTTGAAAGAAATCAGAAACTGGAAATCTTGGCTAGATTTGTCCTTAACTTTCGGAGCTCACCTCCCCTGGTAAAATACTGCTGAGAGAGGCTGCTGCTTAATTTCCCCCTTTTCCATCCCCCTAAGATATTCCTATCAGCTTACACCTTGAAAGTCACGGCCATAGAACATTCCTGACAATTCCAAGCCTTTCCATTGGTTTGTATAATGGCAGGAAGAGAGGAAGCTGTCCAGAACACTTCAACAATCCATCCAAGTATGGCACGGAGAGAGAGAGAGAGAGAGAGAGAGAGAGACAGAGACAGAGAGAGAGAGACACAGAGAGAGAGAGACAGAGAGAGAGAGAGAGACAGAGAGAGAGAGAGAGAGAGAGAGAGAGAGTGAGAGAGAGAGAGAGAGAGAGAGAGAGAGAGAGAGAGAGAGGTCTCTCAGGTCCATTGCCCTACCCTCCTTGGCTAGAGAGAGAGAGGTCTCCTTGCCTTTTCTCGTGTCCTTTCTCTTGCTTCTTTCAAGGCTTTTGTTCAAAGTTGTTTTCCCTTTCCATCTGGTTTTCCTTCCATGACGTCTATGTCCTTCCCTCCAGAAGCACAACAACAATACCCTGCTTAATTTTACCACTGCGGTCATGGTCCTTGACCACTGGAGAGCACATGCTAGAGCCATTAGGATGAGGATGACCGCAGCCTAACCACAAAAGGACCACAAATAACCATCTCACTTCTCTCAGGTTGAACCCTAGGGAACTGTAGGACTGAATCAGCTGATTGCATCAGGAGAGAGATGACTTCCCTAGGAAGACTCCTGTAAAGGGGGGGTGAGTGAGTGAGTGAGTGAGTGAGTGAGTGAGTGAGTGAGTGAGTGAGTGAGTGAGTGAGTGAGTGAGTGAGTGAGTGAGTGAGTGAGTGAGTGAGTGAGTGAGTGAGTGAGTGAGTGAGTGAGTGAGTGAGTGAGTGAGTGAATGAGTGAGTGAGTGCGTGCGTCTGACACTGATATCCCAGACATCTCACTGACTATATGACCTCACTGAATCAGAACTATGGAACTGTGAACCCACCCAGGGGCGGGGACTGTTTTGGCGGTTGCGCCGATGAAACTTTTTCTTAACCCTCAACCTCACTCTCTAGGGCCTGAGTTCGTCATTGTGCGTCCATTCACTAGACACCAAGCAGCGACGATCTGACTCTTATTCTAACATTCGATTCTGACATAAGTGAAGTTAGGAATCAGTATTAACCTCAGTCAGTTTGAAATGAACTCTTGTTTTTTAACCTGTGGCCACTGAATATCTATTAGCCCCTGACATATGGATGACAGTCATGGGCCGGCGTCTCTGCTTTGATGGACTTAGACACCACATGCCAAATGGTACTCCATGCCGTCCATGCCGTAAGGAATAGGGTGCCATTTGGGACGAACCCTCTGTCAGCATGGTGATTATGATGGAGGGCTCTTAATGAGTTTAATTATGGCCACTTTCTCGATCTACATTTATAGAGACTGTCTGCATCCATAATGGATGGGTGTCTTCCTCCAAGTATTGATGAGCCCCAGTTAGAAGGACTCAATATAACTGCATATCATTCACTATAGTCAAAATGGTCCCGTGTGGCTCAGTTGGTAGAGCACGGTGCTTGCAATGCCAGGACTGTGGGATGATTTCCGCTGGGACCAGCCACACGTAGCATTATGTGTGTTGAGAGGTGTTGTGGGGGATATGAGATGAGAAATGCACTGAGGGTACAAACTGTTAAGGACACCTGCTCCTTCCATGACATAAACTGACCAGGTGAAAGCTATGATCACTTGTTAAATCCACTTCGATCAGTGTAGATGAAGGGGAGGAAAGAGGTTAAAGCATAATTTTAAAGCCTTGAGACAACTGAGACATGGATTGTGTATGTGTGCCAGTCAGAGTGTGATTGGGCAAGACAAAAGATTGAAGTGCCTTTGAACGGGGTATGGTAGTAGGTGCCAGGTGTCGAGAACTACAACGCTGCTGGGCTTTCCACACTCAACAGTTTCCTGTGGGTATCAAGAATGGTCCACCACCCAAAGGACATCCAGCCAACCTGACACAACTGTGGGAAGCATTGGAGTCAACATGGTGCAGCATCACTGTCGAACGCTTTCGACACCTTGTGGAGTCCGTGCCCGAACGATTTCAGGCTGTTCTGAGGGCAAAAAAAGGGGAAGGTGTAAATGAATATTAGGAAGGTGTCCCTAATGTTTTGTACACTCTTTGTAACATTCAACCTATCGCTGGTGTGTGAGATAGTATTGCATAACATGGTGTGTTTTGTTTGACCGTGTCCACGTTAGCTGGGTTTCTCAACTCCACGGTATGTACACGTCGGTAGAGTTGTGTTGCAACGACTGAAGGCCGAGTGTACCTCCAACTGCATCGAGCCGCTGTCAGTCGACACAAGGGAACAGTCGGTGGTTGTATTTGACGAACGTTTGATTAAAAAGTATGGATTTCGGCAAACAAAGAAAGGCACGCGCCTACAGAGGACAAACACAGGTACACGGTAAGGGTTCGATTGACAGCGACTACCCGCAGTCGTCTCCGCTCAACTCCTTTGATGTGATGTACAGTACATGGTGGAGATGAGAAAAGCTTGGCTATGTATGTAATACGTACCATTCAGACCATGGATGAAGTGTATAGGCATAAATATCAAATGCTAACCTCCCCTGTTATTGTAACTTTCTCTCTTTCATTTAGGACTATCCGTAATCATGGTAGCATCCACGTTAACGTAGAAGTGTTTCTTATTTACAAAAAAAGTGACACCAAAATGACGCAATACATTATTTACCATTCATTTCTATTGGGAACAAAGTAATCTGAAACGCAAATCATAACAAACAGCGAGCTTGATGTAGTCGTTGCGTGCTAGGAATGTGGGACCAAATACTAAACTTTTCACTACTTTAATGCACATACAGTGCCTTGCAAAAGTATTCATCCCCCTTGGTGTTTTTCCTATTTTGTTGCATTACAACCTGTAATTTAAATACATTTTGATTTGGATTTCATGTAATGGATATACACAAAATAGTCCAAATTGGTGAAGTGAAATAAAAATAAAAAGTTTTTAAATGTATAACAATAAAATAAAAACAGAAAAGTGGTGCGTGTATATGTATTCACCCCCTTTGCTATGAAGCCCCTAAATAAGATCTGGTGCAACCAATTACCTTCAGAAGTCACATAATTAGTTAAATAAAGTCCACCTGTTGCAATCTAAGTGTCACATGATCTGTCACATGATCTCAGTATATATACAACTGTTCTGAAAGGCCCCAGAGTTTGCAACACCACTAAGCAAGCGGCACCATGAAGACCAAGGAGCTCTTCAAACAGGTCAGGGACAAAGTTGTGGAGAAGTACAGATCAGGGTTGGGTTATTAAAAAAAATGTCCGAAACTTTGAACATCCCACGGAGCACCATTAAATCCATTATTAAAAATTTAAAGAATATGGGACCACAGCAAACCTGCCAAGAGAAGGCCACCCACCAAAACTCACAGACCAGGCAAAGAGGGCATTAATCAGAGAGGCAACAAAGAGACCAAAGATAACCCTGAAGGAGCTGCAAAGCTCCACAGCGGAGAATCTGTCCATAGGACCACTTTAAGCCGTACACTCCACAGAGCTGGGCTTTACGGAAGAGTGGCCAGAAAAAAAGCCAGAAAAAAATAAGCAAACACATTTGGTGTTCACCAAAAGGCATGCGGGAGACTCCCCAAACATATGGAAGAAAGTACTCTGGTCAGATGAGACTAAAATGTAGCTTTTTGGCCATCAAGGAAAACGCTATGTCTGGCGCAAACCCAACACCTCTCATCAACCCGAGAACACCACCGTGAAGCATGGTGAAGGCAGCATCATGCTGTGGGGATGTTTTTCATCGGCAGGGACTGGGAAACGGGTCAGAATTGAAGGAATGATGGATGGAGCTAAATACAGGGAAATTCTTGAGGGAAACCTGTTTCAGTCTTCCAGAGATTTGAGACTGGGGCGTAGGTTCACCTTCCAGCAGGGCAATGACCCTAAGCATACTGCTAAAGCAGCACTCGAGTGGTTTAAGGGGGAAATGTAAATGTCTTGTAATGGCCTAGTCAAAGCCCAGACCTCAATCAATTGAGAATCTGTGTTATGACTTAAAGATTGCTGTACACCAGCGGAACCCATCCAACTTGAAGGAGCTAGAGCAGTTTTGGCTTGAAGAATGGGCGAAAATCCCAGTGGCTAGATGTGCCAAGCTTATAGAGACATGCCCCAAGAGAATTGCAGCTGTAATTGCTGCAAAAGGTGGCTCTACAAAGTATTGATTTTGGGGGGAGAATAGTTATGCACGCTCAAGTTTTCTGGTTTTTTGTCTTATTTCTTGTTTGTTTCACAATTTAAAATATTTTGCATCTTCAAAGTGGTAGGCATGTTGTGTAAATCAAATGATACAAACCTCCCAAAAATCTATGTTAATTCCAGGTTGTAAGGCAACTCAATAGAAGAAATGCCAAGGGGGGTGAATACTTTCGCAAGCCACTGTATAAGTCAATTTGTCCCAATACTTTTGGTTCACTAAAATGGGGTGACTATGTACAAAAAGTGTTGTAATTTCTAAATGGTTCACCCGATATGGATCAAATTAAAGCTGACAGTCTGCACTTTAACCTCTTCATCATTGTATCATTTAAAATCAAGAGTACAGAGCCAAAACAACAAAAAATGTGTCACTGTTCCAATACTTTTGAAGCTCACTGTATGTGGTCATTTAGTATTATCTATGGGCGGGTAATCTGGACTCAGCGCTGCTGTGGCTCTCGTTGATTATGGCCAAAGTTTCTACACTAATCCGCTTGAGCTTAGGCTGTCCTCCCTGGGCGCGCACACACATACACACACGCACACACACACAATCACACCACGTGCACACACACACACACACACACACACACACACACACACACACACACACACACACACACACACACACACACACACACACACACACACACACACACACACACACACACACACACACACAAACACACACACACACACACACACACACACACACACTGGGTGCATACACATGCATGCACATGTTGCCCACACGTGCACACACACGGACACACACCGCACACAAAGTGTGTGATTAAAAATCGGATATGCTTGTCCATCCTCCAAAAATTCAATAAATAAATTCAATTGGAATGAAATACAAGTGCTTAGCGCCCACTGCCCAGAGTCTCTACTCAGAAGGCCACAGTATGTGTGTGTGTGCGCGTGCGTGTGTGTGTGTGTGAAGCGCGTAGTGTCTGTTTGCTGTAGCCCTGTGAGGTAGAGGCCAGAGAGCTGATCTTGGGACATAATCAGCAGCATAGCCTTTGTGGTTACCATGGTTTCCTCTTCCCTGCCTCAGCCTGCGGGAGAGACTTAGGATCTGTGAACCATATTTTAATTAAACCTCCCTAAGAGATGGACAGGAAGGGGGCTTAACCGATTTGACACCTCTGCTGTGTCACCCTTCTCTGGGCATGAGAGCAGATATGCTGGAGGATAAATGGTACAGTTTGGGTCCTGCATTTTTAAGGACTAATAAACACCCAATGAGCTGGGAAAAGAGTTAAAGGAGAAGAGTCTGGAAGAGAAATGAGAGAGAGAGAGAGAGAGAGGAGAGGAGGAGAAAATGAAAGAGAAGAGGAGAGGAGAGGGAAAGAGGGGTGCTCTGCTCAGCCCCACTGTCTGTGGTGTGACGGCCCTTCCCATCATTACATCACTGACATACCTCAGCACTGATGACATCGCACAACTGGGATGGGGCCTGTGATTGAATGACGTCATCAGGAACAAATCAGATTGCTCCTATCCCGTGAGGTCCGCTAGCCACTGTTCCCAGAGTTCTGAAACAGTTAAAATCACCCACCCATCTCTCTCTCTCTCTCTCTCTCTCTCTCTCTCTCTCTCTCTCTCTCTCTCTCTCTCTCTCTCTCTCTCTCTCTCTCTCTCTCTCTCTCTCTCTCTCTCTCTCTCTCTCTCTGTGTCTCTCTCTCTCTCTCTCTCTCTCTCTCTCTCGCTCTCTCTCTCTCTCTATCTCTCTTCTCTAAAATTACAGCCTTTTCTCTCTTTAAAAAAAAAAACCAAGTAGTCTTATTTTAGACCCCCTAGCTGCCTCTAGCTCGTTGCTGAGAGTGTAACTGTAGCCTCCTCTCTCCACCAGAGCATGTAATGCTGTAAATATGTCGCTACACGCTAGTTCGCTAAGAGAATTAGCATTTAGCTAACTTAACAGAAAGCAAGAATCTGTTGTTCTGCACAACCGAACAGGTCTCAACTTTACCTTGTTTGGTTTGGGTCTTTCTATATCGATATGTTCAAGGCTGAGAAGCCCAAATAATTTAAATTAGTCGTTCTATTCCTACACTGTTACGAAAAACGGTAATTTATACAGTCATTTTAGGTATTATCAACAGTAAAAAAAAAACTCTGAAACATTTTACTACAGCAAACTGTAAATGATGGTGCATTGTGGGAAAATTGCTGTTTTTCCACCCCACAGAATACAGTACCGCACCATATCTTTGGCGCGCCAAAAACCTTTTGACCACTAGTGGGTGCATGATATTGCTGTTTCTGGCTCATTAACATATTTTGAGGTGTGCTTTGTAAGAGGCTATATTTGTTGCACCCGTGAGTGAGAATGCTGTACCAATTTAACTCCAATGTTGTTATAGTGCCCCATCAACTTCTAATGTACAGATGATATATTGGAGTAACGACTAGTCTTAAAACTTAAATGGTTGAGCCTTTTGGTCTGTTTTGTCCCGCAGTTGCTGCCAGTTTGGTTGCTGCCAGTTTGGTTGCTGCCAGTTTGGTTGCTGCCAGTTTGGTTGCTGCCAGTTTTGCAAAGCTGTTGTCAAGGCAAAGGGTGACACATTTGAAGAATCTCAAATCTAAAATATCTTTTGATTTGTTCAACACTTTTTGGGTTACTACATGATTCCACATGTGTTATTTCATACTCTGATGTCTTCGCTATTATTCAACAATGTAGAAAATAGTATAAATAAGTTGCGTTCAAGGGTGGCAATGTCATTTAAACAGATCAACTTCCCGAAGAGCTGAGGTAGTCTATTAGCTATGTTCTGGAACAGCATTTCCATAATGGGGGCTTGAAATGTTTTGTTGTGGCTTGAGCCTCGACAACATTGTAGATCACAAGAAAACTCTGAAGGATTTCGATGGGTCACAATATAAAACGTTTATGTAACACTTTACAATAAGGTAGCCTTTATTTTATAGGTAGCCTTTATTTTATATAAAGTCTCTCTCTGACACTCCTATGTCCCTAACACTGGGGGGCGCTACCCACACAGGAGTAACTATGACAGCCAGGCAGAGTAGCATCAGTAATTGACACTGCAGCAGTGTGGTTAGACAGAGCCAACCACTGAGCCATTCACTCCATCTCAGCCCTCTCCCGCCATACATCACATGATCTCATTCCTGCTTGACTGTGGATTCTGTCTACATCCCAAATGGCACCATATTCCCTATTTAATGGAATAAAGGTAGTGCACTAAATAGGGAATAGGGTGTCATTTGGGACAAAGCCTCTGGCTCCGCTCTGGTGAGCCAGTTAAAGTCTGTGGCGACTCTTTCCCTCTCTGGTGGGAACAAAGCCTCTTATTCCCTTCACCATTAGACCTCCTCTATCACTTACATAGAGGTTTTATATGGGAGTGGGACTTGTATCTGTTTCGTGTTGGTAAACTGTTATTGCACGGGCCACCTTTGGGTTTTAGAAGTGACACCAGTTTTGTGATTGTAGCTCACCCACGCTTGCTGTGTAAACTTGGGAAGCTATTCAAGGTGTGGTTGGTTTCTCTGACCTCAGGCTGTTGTTGGTGGAGACTTTCACCCCCAAGCTACAGAACAATGTCTCTGCAGGAGGGGGATTTACTCAGTGTGCATGCCCACACATATGCAGAACTTTCAACCTACTGACGCCCTTGTTTTTGAAGCCCAAGTCTATTGATTGTTGGGGAATGTAACGTACTAACATGTTTGAACATTCTGGCCAGTGCTCAGTCATCCCTCCATCTCTCCTTCACTCCATCACTCCCACTAGAGATGGGCAGCCTGCCACCAAACACACCCCCTTACTCCTCAATACAACCCATGCCTGGGTGCAGTCCACGCAGTCACGTGCACGCACCCCCGCCACGAACGCACGCACGCACGCCACGCACGCACACCCGCCACGAACGCACGCAAGCACGCCACGCACGCACACCACGCACGCACGCACGCACGCACGCACACACACAAGTAAACAGTGAGACAGAAGCTAGGGTTCTTCGTGTGTTGTTCCACCACAGGGTATTTCATAATGCTCTGCCACCTGGTTGGTTTCTCTGACCTCAGGCTGTTGTTGGTGGAGACTTTCCCCCCCAAGCTACAGAACAATGTCTCGGCAGGAGAGGGGATTTACTCCGGATACATGTCCACACATATGAAGAACCTTCAACTTACTAACGCCCTTGCTTCACAATTCTGAATCCCGTTTCTAATCATTGCTTTGGTAGTTGGGGAATTATTTGAATTGTATTTACCTTTATTTATCCGGGGAAGTCTAATGTGTTGACTGGGCTGCATTTACAGACCTGCCTCCCTCCATGTTTGAATAGTCTAGCTGGTGCTCAGGAATCCCTCCTTCCCTCCCATGTACACGCACGCACGCACGCACACGCACGCACACCGCAAGTTTCACAGATAAACATTGAGACAGACGCTCCAGTGTTCTCAGTGTGAGTTGCTCCACCGCGGAGTATTTCACAACGCTCTGCCACCTGCATCATTTATCAACTCAACTAGTCCTCATGTCAACACACCTAGCTAGATAACAGTGCCAACAATCCTCTGTGTTTATATCATGGACTGTCCCAGAAGATAAACTGGGATACGTAATGCAAATCGCAGTTGATGTGCACTTTGGTAGTTCTCAAATGTTCTTGAGAGAGAAAGAGACAGACAGACAGGCAGATAGTACTATGACAGTCTGGAGGACGCAACTGGAGGAAGCGCAGTTCACCCTAGGAAGTTCCACATCGATTTGTATCATTTATTTCCTATTTGCACTGCACTGCTGGACCTGTAGGGTTACAGATGAACCTGGGGTTGCAAATGAGGTCTGTGGCCAGCGAAGTCTAGCCTGGCATGTCCAGAGGCAAGAGAGAGATGGAGGGCGATAGAGGACGTGGGAGGGAGAGAGAGAGAGAGAGAGAGAGAGAGAGAGAGAGAGAGAGAGAGACAGACAAAGAAAGACGGAGAGAGAGTCAGAGAGGAGAGAGGCAGGTGTGGTGCAGGAAAGAAAAATAAGTAATGAATGTGTGATTGACTGGCTGGCTGGCAAGTCAGGGCCCTTAAGCTGCTCATCACTATGGAGAGAGCCAATTGCCGCACAATCACTTTTAAATAAACTTGACTGCAAGGACCGTCATAGTAAAAGACACACTAAAACAGAACCAATATGGAAGCTGCAAAAACTATGTGCACCACCTACCACAGCTGTATAGATTAGAGAAGTGATTTTCTCTTTGTGAGTCTCTCTCTCTCTCTTTTTTCCTTTCTCTTCTCTTTGTCACGAGTGTATTCTTATGTGGACAGCTGATCCAGTCTAATGTCCACTGGGCCCGCTCCTGAAATTCAACTTATCCCTGTGACGTGCCTCCTGTCTTTACGACCCTCATAGGTATGACAGAAGGAGAGAGAGTGAGAGAGAGAGAAGGGAGGGGGGGGGGGGGGTAATCTTGCGCCTCCTGCCAAAAGATAAGAGGTATGTTATCACCAAGAACAAACACGTCTGCTATACAAAACCTTTTTATAATGTTATGATTGTTGATTTAACACTTCTGGCTCAGCCTCAGTGGACCTCTGTGGACTACTTGGCGGCTTGGTAGTGAAGTGTTTTAGGTCCAAGATCTCACTAAAGGATTGGCTTCTCTGGGGATATTAGGCTAGCATTACTTGTCAGGCATCAGCAGGGACAAGGAATACAGTACGTTGGATTCAATTTTAAATTTGGCGACATCATGGGCTGTTACTGAGGTTCCTCAACTGTCCAACCACCGAGTCTCAACTGTCACTCAGATGGACTGAGAGACAGATCAATGCCATACACTCTCTGTTTGTTCTCTAGAGGTGTATACAGTATGTGAGCATGCAGTTCCCTGTACTGTAAGCAGTTATTGATTAGTTTGGGATTCATTATTACAGTCTTAAAGGCCCAGTTCAGTCAAAAATGGGATTTTTCTATGTGTTATATATATATTTCCACACTATTAGGTTGTTAGTGTAAGAGCTGTTTGAAAAGAGCGCCTGAAATGTTGTTTTGGTGGGATGGAGTTTTGGCCTGGCTGGTGACATCACCAGGCATTAAATGAGTTAATAGACCAATAAGAAAGAGAGTTCCAAATCCCTCTGCCATTAACAGCTAATGTTCAGTTTTCCCCTCCCCAATCGGACCACTCCCAGACAGTCCTAGCAAAAGTCTTGCTTGAGAAATTGCTCTTTGCTTTGAAGCAATTTTTGTTTCTTTTTGATCATTTTAATTGAAAACAATCACAGTAAGGCACTTCATTGATACCCAGAAATTATTTGATATTGAGATACAAATGACTGCATTGGACCTTTAAGCCTCCCACCATGATGTTCAACTATAATGACTCCATATTGTATTTGCGGGAGGAAGTCACGGACATGATCTTGAAATCTGTCCATTTAGTGGGTAAGATATCCCACTTCTCTGATACTTCATGTACAGTGCTCAGTCTCAGCGATACATGCAGAGGAGGGGATAATATCCATTTCATATACAGTAGCACCCAGCGAGGCAACTTCTCTGCTATGTTAGTGGTTGCTCTGGAGGTCTAGAGGCCGGGGCCCAGCCTTGAGTGACTCACAGCCCCAGGAACAACTCTCCTAGCAAGGGGAGGAGAGGGAGAGTCGGGGAGGAAATCAGGGGAAGAGAGTGAGAGGCGTTCCCCACTCTCTCTCTCCTGGCAGGATGTCCCAGTCACATCTGATCTCAGGTGATGCCCCTCTCCTCCTCCTCCTCTCTTCTCTTCTGCTCCTCCTCTCCTCCTCTCCTCCCCTCAGGATGCTGTGGGCCTGTCCGATGAGAGATAGATGGTGAGCAGGGAGGGAGACCAGCGGATGTCTGAACTGGGCTGTGTTAGGGAGGGCCTGAGGCAAGGTTTGGGTTGGGTTGAGTTAGTCCACCCATGGCTGAACAGAGAGAATAACAGTGAAGGGGAGGTTGTTGGTAATAATATGCACACAAGCAGGCACACATGTGCCCGTTTTCAGACTTGTTCTGAGATTATTACTGAGTGAGGAAGAGCAATAGACGTACTATGTCCCATTTCAGGCTCTCCACACACACATACACACTCTCTCTCTCCACTTTTGTCAAGTTTTAACCCATTTTTCTACATGACTCTAACTGTATTATTAGATTGTAGCAAACAGCACCCCCTGTTGTAGAACATGTTCATGTGCAGGGACTGGCCCAGTTTTCAAGGGAGTGTATGTCAACTTCATATGTGCAGGAGTAGGGTGAAGTGCCTCTAGACGCTGATCCTAGGTCAGTTTAGCATTTCCCACCACTAATTGTTACGGTTAGGAGGAGGGTGGGGAAGCTGATCCATCGTCTGCACCTAGGGGAAACTTCCCCGTGCGTTTGTCACCTGTTCAGTCAACCTCGCATGCACACAAATGGAATGATGGATGGATGTTTACTGAAGGAGGGAGGAGGAGAAAGGGAGGAGAAGGGGAGTCGACTGGTGTCTCAGGGTACTCCAACAGCACATTGTGTCAGCATTCAGCAGACAAACACCGTGGGTTGATGATGTTCAGTGGAGCGCTAGGCAATAACAGAGAGAGCTGTCGGTTGGTTCTGTTCCTCCACAAAGCCATCGGGACGCATTCATTAGTACTGACAGAGCCCAACGAGCGAGCGAGCGAGCGAGCGAGCGAGCGAGAGAGAGAGAGAGAGAGAGAGAGAGAGAGAGAGAGAGAGAGAGAGAGAGAGAGAGAGAGAGAGAGAGAGAGAGAGAGAGAGAGAGAGAGAGAGAGTTTGAGTTTTTATAAAACCTTTATTTTCTACTCAATTATTAACATAAATAATGACACACTGCCTTTTCAGAAATGAAACAATAAATGTAATTCCTACTCAAAATAAATAAAATAAAAATACAAAAGAACATATACATTCAACTTATTTCCTCAACAAAAAATAATTTCCCCTCCTCTACAAAACAAAGCACTCCTTCATATGCCCACTTCTCCTCAAATAATGGGAGATCTTTTACAGCTGAGAAGAACTCAAAATCCACTTTTATTCTTGCTTTCACTAATCCTTTAAAAACACATCTTATATCCTTCTCATATCCCGTGTCTATCTTATGTTTCCTACTCAAAAAAATTGACATCTTAGCTTGTCCCAAAATAAAATTTAACAGTTGACATTTTCTTTTCTGTTGCTTACTATATTGAAACCCCAAAATAAAAACATTGTTATTAAAAAACTCACCTACAGCTCTAAACAAAGACTCCAGTATTTCCAATAGAGGTTTTATCCTCTCACACTCCATAAAACAGTGAAAAATGGTTTCTCTTATATTACAAAAAGGACATCCATCTCTAACATCTGAGTTAATGACAGATACAAAAGCATTAACTGCAATAATGCCATGTAAAACCCTCCATTGCATATCACCAGTACCCTTTTGTAACGGTGGTTTGTACAGTGCTCTCCATGCTGGCTTTACTTTGTCATCAATTCCCAATTTTACCCTCCATGGAGTGTCTTTTCTATCTTTCAATTTATCTTTATTTAACACCTTGACACACCCCCTATACAAGTCCTTCCCATTCACCTCATCCAAACCCACCTCCTCCAACCCTCTCAAATCCAACAATAAACCCTTTCTCTCTGACTCTGGGATATTTGGTGTAATCCCTAGTCTTGGAAATGAGACGTCTTCATCTTGTACCTTCTTCTCGTGGCTATTAAGCATTCCCCACTCTTCCTCTGACAGAGCCTTCCTGCAGCTTCCCAGCATTTGTTCGACAATCCTTTCCGACCTCACCCCCAAATGTTCAGCCAACCGTCTTCCATCCATTAAGGCGGGCCCAGCCCTGGCCATTAACTGTTTTAAGGTGATGATTTTGCCCTTCACCAAAATCTTGGAGAAATGTGGAACAGCTGCAGTTGTACAATCCAGTCTTGCCCCATACACCAGAGGTTCCTCCAACAACCAATGCACTGACTCCGCTGAAGTTCGTCTGGACACCTTCATTATGCTCCACACTCTGAGAAGACCTCTGTAAAACGGAGGTACTCCCTCCCTAGAAATCTGTCTACTATCAACCAGAAATAAAGCCTTCTTTAATCCTAATCCTCCAACCCTCTGTAATACAAGACCTGCCACCCCTCTCCACACCACCTTTTCCGGTCCATAAAGCAACCTTTGAATAAACTGAAACCGGAAAGCAGCAGCTCTACTAGCAAGATGTACAAGACCTTGTCCCCCCTCCTCTTTTGATAAATATAAAACACTTTGTGGAACCCAATGATATTTATCCCAAAAAAAATCCACAATAATTGCCTGTATCTTAGCCAGAAGGCCAGATGGTGGTTCTAAAACTGACAACCGATGCCACAGTGCAGAGGCAATCACATTATTAACTATAATAGTGCGCCCCCTATATGACATACGAGATAATAACCAACGCCATCTCCTCATCCTCCCTTCCACCATTTCAACCACCCCACTCCAATTTTTTTCCATAGTCCCCTCATCTCCTAGGTACACTCCAAGATACTTAAAACCTCCCTTACACCATTCTAGCCCCCCTGGCAAAGCCATGATCCCTCCAGCCCATTTTCCAATCTGTAAAGCACAACTCTTTTCCCAATTTACCTTTGCAGAGGATATTCCCCTAAAACGATCAACCATTATACTCAAACTATCCACCTCCGCTTGATTTTTCACTAACACAACTACATCATCAGCATAGGCTGAGAGACGAATAGGAGGAATATCCTCTGAAAGGTACACCCCTTCAATGCGACTTCTAATGCTATTTAGTAGTGGCTCTATAGCAATGGCATACAACATCCCTGACAAAGAACATCCCTGCCTAATACCTCTACACACTTTAAAAGGAGCACTCAAACCACCGTTAACTTTCAATACACTTTCAATGTCACCATATATCACCTTTATCATGGCAATAAAAACCGAGCTGAACCCAAACGCCTCAAGCGTGTGCCATAAATATTTATGTTCAACTCGGTCAAATGCCTTTTCCTGATCAATTGAAATTAGACCAGCATCCAACCCAATAGCCTTAGAGACGTCCAAAAAATCACGAATCAGAGAAATGTTATCCCCTATCTGCCTGCCAGGAACACAGTAGGACTGGTCCGTATGTATGATTTGCCCCATCACCTCCCTCAGCCTGTTGGACAAAGCCTTTGACAGGATCTTATAATCAGTGCACAATAAAGCCACCGGCCTCCAGTTCTTCACCTCCCTAGGGTCACCCTTTTTGGGCAATAGGGTGAGGACAGCCCTTCTGCAGCTCATTGGTAGTAACCCTCCGGTTAAACTATCATTAACCACTTCTAGCCAATCCTCTCCCAACATAGCCCAAAAAGACTTAAAAAAGTCAACGGGAAGCCCATCAATGCCTGGTGCCCTTCCATTTTCCATGCCTTTTAATGCAGTGTATAACTCCTGCAAAGACAATGGTTGCTCCAGCTCAACCTGCGCTTCTGCAGCCACCTTTGGGAGCCCATCAAAGAACTGCTGTGTCACTGTTTTATCCTCTTTGTACTCACACTTATAGAGCTCAGCATAGAACTCTACTGCCCTCTTTCTAATTTCACTCGGGCTAGTGAGCTCTTGTCCAACAGCTGATTTGAGACAATGAATAATTTTTCTTTGTCCATTCTTTTTCTCTAAACCAAAGAAAAACTTGGATGAGGCATCCATTTCAGATATTCCCTGAAACTTACTTCTCACCAATGCCCCCTGTGCTCTGATACCCAGCAGGTCTGCCAATGCAGCTTTTCTCCTCTTGAGGGCCTGAGTATGGCCTCGATCTCCTGTGGTCTCAACCAACGTCATGAGTTCCACTATTTCAAACTCTAAGGCTTTCATTGATCTGGTGATATCCTTGGTGACATTCCTCGTGTATTGATTACAGAATTGTTGAATCTGGATTTTCCCTATATCCCACCACTGTTGAAGGGATACAAAACTGTCCTTTTTAGACCTCCACCTCTCCCACAAAAAACTGAAACATTTCCTGAAGTGAGCATCACTCAATAAAGTTATATTAAAATGCCAGTATGCACTTTTGGGTTTTACATCATTAATGAACACCACCTCTGTTATTAAACAATGATCCGAAAATCCCACTGGGGTTATCACACTTGATTTACCGACCTGAGATTGATGCTCAAAACAATAAAACCTATCTAACCTAGCCATAGAGATGGTGTTCTCTCTCACATGCGCCCAGGTGTACTGCCTTGTGCCTCCATGTTGACTCCGCCAAATATCACACAGTTCATGTGTTACAATGAGGCGTTTTAAAAAAGTCCTTGAAGCTATATGAGGTTCTTGGTGATTTCTATCTAAATCGCTGACTGTGCAGTTGAAATCCCCAGCAATAAATAAATAATCCTCTTTATTACATTTCTCAATGGTATTTGATAATGTCTCTAAAAAACATACCCTCTCAACTGTCACCACTGGGGCATATACATTTATCATACACATAGTGATGTTTTCATACCTTGCTCTGACTTTTAATAACCTCCCCTCAACTATCTCCTCAACCTCATAAGACAAAGGCAAAAACCCTTTTGAGAACAAAATAGCCACACCCCCACTTTTTGAGTTTTTATGACTACACACCACTGTCCCCCCCCACTCCTGTTGCCACATAACTTCATTTTCCAAATTACTATGCGTTTCTTGTAGAAAAATTATGTCACTTCCCTTTCCCCTAATTAACTCATACACCATGGCTCTTTTTTTACCATCTCTTCCCCCATTTACGTTTAAAGAAGAAATCTTAAAACTACTCATGGATGAAAAAAATATACAGAAGATGATACAGCCACCCCATCTCTTTACAGAGTTAAAACTGCAACTAAACTCTTTCATTTTCTTTCGAATTTACATCACTTATCACTCTCGTGACCACTTTCTTGAGTCTAGCAATTTCAGGGCTTTTCAACCCTCCTCCTGTAATTTTTGACATCAGAAACTTTGCTGATTCAATAAACAATTCACTTTCAGGGAAAAAATCAGTTACATTGTAATCCTGCATATATTTCTTCCCTTTTGTCACCTTCAGAAATTGACGTATCTTCTCAATTCCATATCTCCCTTCCACCCCATTTGTCTCGCTATACTGTTGTGACGCGTCAGATGACTCACTCTCGCTATCCTCCCCAGAAGAAAAATCCACCATCTCTACCACTTGTTCATCTTCAACTGATTTATCACTCTCTACCTTTCTCTTAGAACTAGACCCTTCACCCCCCCTTACATTCTTCCTTTTACTCCTCGGTATTTTGAAAACATCTGCTTCTTTTTCCATTATTTCGACCTCCTCTTGCCCTCCAATTTCATTCTCCAGCACCACCTCAGCGACGGCAGTCGCAATCTCACCACCTATTTCCCCTCCCTCTTTTTTCTGATCTACCACAATTTCCACCTTATCCACAATGCCTTCTTCTCCTACTTTTCCAACCACATCTGCCCACCTTCTCCCTTCCCCTGCACCCTTAGCATTTTCATCCCTTCGCGGTGGTGCGTTATTTGCACCAGCACTATAACTACTACCGGTCTCAGCGCGCTCATTCTCGGGACAACTGCGCACCAAATGCCCCTCTCTTCCACAACCAAAACATTTCATTGATTCAGTCGAAGCGTAAAATACATAATCAAATCCATCAATCTTAAAACTGAACGCTAAATTCAGTTCATCTACGTCCTTTTTTAAGATCATATGCACTTGCCTCCTATGAGACACGACATGTTTCAGCAACGGAGATTTGCATCCAAAAAGAACCTTCTTTATTGTAGATACGATTTGACCATGACGCGCTAACTCTCGCTCCAGCACTTCATCTCTAACAAAAGGTGGCACGTTAGAAAGTATCACTTTTTTCGCCGGATTCATAAGCGGAAATACCTGCGTCTGTGTCTCCCGCAACACCACACCCGTCTCGACTATTTTATTCACCTTTTCAATAGAATCTAAGAATATCACTACAGCGCTATTCATCCTTGAGGCTGATTTGATGCTATCATACCCAATGATAGCACCAACCGCAAGACTACATTCTTCTACTGAACAGCCGGCCGCGGCTGGAATTTTCACTCCATGCCTTCGACTAAGTTTTTCATACTCCAAACCTCCACGAGTGGCCATTTCAACCCGCCCCACCCGCTGGTTGTGCCCTCGCGACAAAAAAAAAAACAACCTCAAACTATCCCACCACCCCTATACTTTCTTAGTAATATTTAGAAAAAATACCCTTAAACCAACTAAACTAATCAATATATATATATTTACATACCAAAACCCAATAGAGTGAAAAGAAATCCAGTCGCTCTCACAATCACTCCTGCTTGACGACTCACTCCCAGCATGCACTCCGAAGAGAGAGAGAGAGAGAGAGAGAGAGAGAGAGAGAGAGAGAGAGAGAGAGAGAGAGAGAGAGAGAGAGAGAGAGAGAGAGAGAGAGAGAGAGAGAGAGAGAGAGAGAGAGAGAGAGAGAGAGAGAGAGAGAGAGAGAGAGAGAGAGAGGGGGGGGGGACGGACGGACGGACGGACGGACGGACGGAGTTGTGGGTGATGCATGAGAAGACAAATTAAATCTACTAAGCAATTTGTTGTGATACGGACTGTTTCTTTTTAGCTCAATCATTTTCTTTTGAGTCAGATCTAAAGTATGATCTGTTTTCAGAAAGACACAGGCTTATTTGCTAGCAGGGCCTCTGCTACACAGAGGATCAGGCTTATTGGCTAGCAGGGCCTCTCTCACAGAGGATCAGGCTTATTGGCTAGCAGGGCCTCTCTCACAGAGGAAATACAACTTGTTTGTGTGACTTTATTTGAGCTCACCGCCTTTTCCAGATGGGAGAATATTGAGTTTGCGGTCGAGTTAAAGACACACAGGTGTACCAACTCAAAATGAGCAATTCCATTCCATCGAGCACCATTAAAATCATGTAAAATCCATAATTTGTTTAGTTGAAGTACCTCACTGGAATATGATGGCCACTGGTGTTGTACCTTTGTGTTAATATGCATTTTCACTTTCAGAGAGTTACAGATAGGCAAGTGAGTTATACACTTTTCCTCAACTACTCTTGTATCTATCTCGTTCTGTTTTTCTTTATCTCTCGGTCTCCCTCTCTCTATCTATCTCTCGCACACACACGTATGCATGCACTCACAAACACACACACACACACACACACACAGTCTGGCTATCACAGTGGTTCATATCATATCTAGCTCCTCTCTTTTGGTACCCGGCCTATCCAGGTTGGCAGACATGTCTCTATCTGTTTATTGAAGACAGGAAACTCTGGTCAGTCAGGTTTGCGTTCTCTCTCTCAGACATCTTAATGCAGAAGTGCCATAATTAGCCTTCCATTTCGACTGAAGGGCTGAGAGTGTAGATATACACTGAGTGTACAGAACATTAGGAACACCTTCCTAATATTGAGTTGCACACCCGCCTTTTCCCTCAGAACAGCCTCAATTTGTCGATGCATGGACTCTACAAGGTGTCAAAAGCGTTCCACAGGAATGCTGGCCCATGTTGACTCCAATGCTTCCCACATTTGTGTCAAGTTGGCTGGATTTCCTTTGGGGTGGTGGACCATTCTTGATACACATGGGAAACTGTTGAGCGTGAAAAACCCAGCAGCGCTGCAGTTCTTGACACAAACCGATGAGCCTGGCACCTGCTACAATACTCCGTTTAAAGACACTTAAATCTTGTCTTTCCCATTCACCCTCTGAAGGGCACACACACACAATCCATGTATCAATTGTCTCAAGGCTTAAAAATCCTTATTCAACCTGTCTCCTCTCCTTCATCTACACTGATTGAAGTGGATTTAAGTGACATCAATAAGGGATCATAGCTTTCACCTGGATTCACCTGGTCAGTCTATGTCATGGAAAGAACCGGCGTCCTTATTGTTTTGTACACTCAGTGTATCAAGCGCACTCATTTTGACCAGAGCCCTATAGGCCCTGGTCAAAAGTAGTGCAATAATTAGGGAATAGGGTGCTAGAGTAAACAGAGTTTGAGTTGTGGCGGTGGAGACTACGTTTGAATGAAAAGCCCCAGAGGAAGCCGATACAGTCAGAGAGGAGAATGAGCGGTGGTTATCTGTGTGGTGGAGGTTTGGGATTATACAGCTAGTGAGAGGGAGATGGCACGGCCATGGCTCCATACAGACCTCCATCACTGTTCAGTGCAGAGCACAGACTGTCCACTGGGTACCAAAGACATGGGTCACATGAACACTCACTGGGGACAGAGGACGAGCAAGAGAGGGAGGAAGGAAGTGGGAGACAGAGAGGTGTCAAGGGGGAATAGAGGCAACTCAAGTTAAGTGGTATTTTAAGGACACTGAGAAACAGCCATCTGCAGAAATAGTATCCGTGTCAACAATCTGGCCTCCCAGCAATTCTGGGTACTTGCGCCATTGATTATTCAAAATGTCTTAGTAGATTGCATAGGGAGACCCCATGAGACGACATGGGACGATATCAGCTCTTGAGCATTGTACAGTAGCCTCATATGGCGTTGTAACAGTGCTGTAATAGCATTATAAATTCAGTCTTACAGTTAGGAGTGGTTTTAACTTCAGCCTTAAAGTTAGGAAAGGTTTTAATCTTCATTCTTAAAGTTAGGATTGTTTTTTCATTTTCAGTCTTAAGAGTGGGGAGGGCAAGGAGGATGTTGGTCTGTGAATGAACCAATAGCAGTTCTACTGAGCTCAGTGGGAGGTGCCAACCCCTGGACCCTCTCGAATCTAAACAGAGCAGTGGTGAGTTAGTCTGTCTAGGACTAGAAGTTAAAGTCAGCTCCCACGTGATTGGATGACAGGTCTACCAACGAAGTTCGAGCACCTAACTATTTTGGAAAAATGATATGTGACTGAGCATGTTGGCTATTATGGTGTTATTTTAATACTTTTCCCCCCCATGACTGTGTATACTGTACATGCTGCAATGGGGATTAATAAAGTATTTCATATCTTATGCCAAAAAGCAGATCAACGCCGATGAAACTAGAGACGACAATTCTACACGTTTACATATCCTATCTCCCCTATAGTTTTGTTTGACTTTGTCCTAGTTATTGCCCTACTACAAACACTCAAGAGTAACAAAAATGACCTCGTTACTGGAATGTGTGTGAAAGTGTCGACATGTACGGGAATCTTTTTACGACAGGAACGTGCACAAAGTGAAGCAGATACACTCAGGGGCCAAAAGTTGAGAGCCCAAACGTTTCCTGTGTGTGTGTGTCGGATTGTGTGTGAAAAATGTGACCGGGCTGCATTGTGAGAGCATTAATAGGTGTTTTTCATTGAGCTAAAAGAACCAGCATGGAAAAGACCTTGTCGGATAGATCAGCAATCAGCTTCCTCTCAATGTAGAAATCAGCCTCTCTGTACGCTGTCAGACGCGGCAGGTGACCTCCAGACTGCCTGTCTCAAATGGCACCCTCAAAGGGCCCGTCAAAAGCCCTGATCAAAAGTAGTGCACAATATCAGGAATAGGGTGAGATTTGGGACGCGCTCCGTACACTACCCGTCCTGTCCAGAGCATGGCAGAACCCTGGCAGGGTGGCAGGGGCCCTTTGACCGGCTGCTCATGGGAAGGAGGTAGGTACTGTAATGAGTTCTAGTGACGGACGTGGCAGGAATCAGACGGTCTAAAAACTAGGCGACTGACGAGAATGCGAAGAACCTCCACGTGCTAAGAGAGTGAGTCCATGGCGACAAACAGGGGAGGGAGATATGGATCATGTGGATGTGTCCGTCAGACGGTGGTCTTGAACAGAATCCTCTTCCAGAAGGTACAGGCAAAAAAAAGATCCGTATACCTTTGGATTGGGTTTCGACAGCCGATAGTCCAGATCTTATGCTCAACATTTTCAACACGTAAGAATGGACATTGTGCATATCATCAGGGGAGTACAGATTGTCGTGTTCATAGTGATGCCCTATGTGGGCTCTGCTGTCGTAGCACACTGCAGCTCTTTGTTTCATGGTAATGGATAAGTCATACCAGAAGAGTGGGAGAAGTGCCTGATACATTCCTCCATAAATGACTACGGGATGTGTCCCGAATGGCAACCTATTCCCTATATAGTGCACTATTTTTTTTAAACTATATCGGGAGTAGATGGCGCCATTTGGGACCATGTACATGGAGCAACTGGAGACGACAAAAGCACGGGTCTATCATTTACTTAGCAGTGGCAAATGGGAGAGAGGACATTCTTTAGATACTTGCCTGTAGACACATTTCACTTTTTGCCACCTCTGAAGACTTTCTCAGAGTACGTGGTCATGTTCCGTCTGGGTGTTCACAATAGGGTCTGTTTGGTTGAGTGAGTGAGTGAGTTAATGAGTGAGTGAGTGAGTATAGTGTAAGTTTTCATTGTTTGAAATTGACTGGTTGGGTGGTTTAGGTAATAGGTACCAACTTACCGTACATGTATACTACAGGGATTCTGGCTAACTGGTCTGGGTCATTTTCTATCTGGCTATTTGTTCAGAGTATAGAGTGGCAGGTTGGTTGAGTGTCTGGAATTTGAGAAGCAGAAACTGGTTCAGGTACCGACATACCTGCTCTTTCCATGACATACACTGACCAGGTGAATCCAGGTAAAAGCTATGATCCCTTATTGATGTCACTTGTTAAAATCCACTTCCATCAGTGTAGGATTTTTATGCCTTGAGACAATTGAGACATGAATTGTGAATGTGTGCCATTCAGAGGGTGAAAGGGCAAGACAAAAGATTTAGAGTGCCTTTAAACAGGGTGTTGTAGTAGGTGCCAGGCGCACTGGTTTGTGTCAAGAAGTGCAACACTGCTGGGTTTTTCACGCTCAACAGTTTCCCGTGTGTGTCAAGAATGGTCCACCACCCAAAGGACATCCAGCCAACTTGACACAACTGTGGGAAGCATTGGAGTCAACATGGGCCAGCATTCCTGTGTAACGCTTTAGACACCTTGTAGAGTCCATGTCCCGACGAATTGAGGCTGTTCTGAGGGCAAAAGGGGGGATGCAACTCATTGAGGAAGGTGTTCTTAATGTTTTGTACACTCAGTGTATAATTACCTGTCCATACTATGCTATAGGGATTCTGGGTCAACGGTTTGATGGCTGTCTGGGAGTAAGCGGGTGGCAGTTCCACTTCTCTCCATTTGTTTGACATGATCTTTTATCTGGCTCAGCTTTGTGTGCTCAGACACACACACACTCACACACACTCACACACACAAGTCCCAAAATGTTGGGTATATGTTTGCAGTCCTTTTTAGCAAACATATACGTTTCAAGTCAACAGTACACTCACACATTTAGACAAATCTAAATATGGAGATTCATTATTTTTGATTTCCATCACCCTTATTATACTGCTTGAGCAGGTCAGCGTTGTTAGGTTATGCATATGTGTGGCATATATTACAAAACCATTTTCATGACTGTACTTATGATGGCAGCTGAGCAAAGATAAGTTGAGAGCCTTGTGTGATGAATATAGACTGTCCGTAATCCAGAAGTAGGACACGTTCCTGGTTACATCTCTCTTTTGACGAAAGTAGTGCACTATAAAGGGATTAGGGTGCCATTTGGACACAAGCCTGTCACTGTCGGGTTCCCTATGAGATCAGAGGGAATGGCTTAGTAGGAGTCAGCTCATATAAGACATACTGCAGTGACAAAGACCAGAGAGGGCCATGCGTGTGTCTGCGCGCGTGCGTGTATGTGTGATAGAGAGTGGGTCAGACACCTGTTGGGCAGGGGCCCACTCTCTAACTGAACGATGCCAGTAACTTATTTTAGATGGCTATAGAGAGGAGGCAACTTGCACACGCGTGCAAACTCTCTCTCCCTCTCACGTGCACATGCACACATACCCAACCTTACACAAATAAGCAGTCAGTGAGTGGTTGGCCTGAGGCAGAGAAGAGGTGCTTGCTGTCCCTCCTGTGTCCTAGAATGCAGTTTGTTTTCTAAATCCCTACTGGTCTCCCCTGTGGTTCTGGGCGGATCTCTAGGCCCTTTTTCACGTGAGCCCTGTCTGCAATTTGGAAGTCAACAGTTGCCTGTGTTGTTTTTCTATTTCTCCCGACCCGTTTTCCTCGCTCCCAGTGTGTTGATAAAATGGAAGAAGGGAGAGGAGGACTTGAAGAGACAGGCGAGGAGGATGTATTCTATTCTATTCTAGAATGTTCAAGTCTTGTGGAAGGTAAGGAACCTGAAACTGAAATAGAATTGGCTGATTTAACGTTTATTGTAGTGTTCGGTGTAGATACAGTAGCTAAGTAATTTGGGAGTTAAAAATAGGCCTGTGAGTACATCAGCCATGTTGCAACACTCAACTAGAGTAAGGGTAAGGGCAGCGGGATATCTTGCATTACCCGTCCCGCGGCACGGTTTGCTGGTATGTTCCTACCTCCATTACACCCCCATTAACAGTGCTTAACTGATTGAGACAGAGTTTACAGTGAGTTGTGTAGGTGGATATATCCACGTGAATGCAACGTTACCAGTTCGGTTGGTGTTCAAGATTTAATGTCGCAAGTACAGTGAAATGCCTTTCTTGCAAGCTCTAACCCCAACAACACAGTAAATCAATAACAAAGGAATACAAAAAAATTAGCAAGGTAGAATAAAAACACACACTATATAAAAGAAGAAATAAGAGGAACGCGATAAAGTAAGTAAGCATACTATATGCAGGGTCAATTCCTGTACCATTTTTACAATGTGTAGGGATACTGGATCGATAGAGGTAGATACAGTGCTTTCGGAAAGTATTCAGACCCCTTGACTTTCTCCACATTTTGTTATGTTACAGCCTTATTCTACAATGGATTAAAAAAATAAAAAACAAATGATGGGGTATTCTGTGTAGATTGATGAGAAAAATAAATGATTGAATCAATTTTAGAATAAGGCTGTAACGTAACAAAATGAAGTCAAGGGGTCTGGATACTTAGTAGCAGCAGCGTATATGAGGGTTGCATGTGAGTGGGGGTGTGTAGAGTCAAACTCTTGGATCTCTACTCCAGAGACGACATCCTCTCAATGAAATACAAAAGGTCTCCAAAATACCGCTGTAATGGTTTTCTTTAATCTTTTATCACTTACGGTTCATTCAACAAGTCCAAATAGTTATTGCCATTTCCCCTCCACTGAAGTATTTCCTGCTCATTCAAACAAGAGTTTCAAGTTCAATGAGTCATAATTCGGGACGTGACTTTTAGCAAGGCACTTATTAACAGAACACTTTAGTGTATTTTTAGACATAGAAATAGTGATGTGTGTGTTAGCAAATTATGAAGTAAGTGGTCACACTGGGTGAGAGTAATCAACAGACCAGTAAACACCATGCGATAAGTAACACTACTGTGTGTGGGAGCGAAGCAGAGCGACTGAAACACAACGCTGGAACCGAAAGTCGTGTTACACCCATGTGCTTTTGTTTGGTGAGGGAGGGAACATAACACAGCGATGATGATATACTGTGGCTGGACGCTTTTCACGTGACTGCCGTTGAGCTTGGAGATGGTGCTGCAGGTGTTATTGAGAGAGCTGGTGTCATGGAGAGAGGGCATCTTGTAGACGTTTCTCTTTGCATTCCCGACATTCGTGCCTTTCTGTTACCACCGTCAGTGTGTTTTGTGAGAAGCCTCGTCTCTTCAATGCCTGCGTTGGTATGGCCCCGTTGTAAAGCCTGAGGAATCTCCCATTTCAAGACTCTGTGAACAGATTGTTTCCCCATTGAGCTGATCAAGCACCGCTTTACAATGATTTTGAAGAATTTCCTAATTGAAAAAGAAAAATAACATATGAAGGCCAATCTGGGATTCAAACAACAACATCCTGCCACTTTGATTTTCATGTACCAATCCCAGATTGCCCCGTTAAACTGAAGCAGTGAAAAATACCGGTTGAAATGCCCACTTTCTAATCTCCTCTGCTGTGTGCTTGACCTAGAAAGAGACGAATCCTGAGGTAACCTCCCCAGCCAGAGCCAGACCCTTATATTTCCCCATTAGCCTTTGAAAAGTACACATTACGGCTGGACCTGCAGTCTAGAGAAACAAGCCAACAGATCAGCATGCTTTATTACTCTCGCCCTGTGTTTTCACACTCCACCGCGCTTCTCTCCTCCTCTCTTATCCTCCACGCCCCAGCTCAACGCAGAACCAACAGCCTGGAAGAATTACAGCACGGGGAAAAAGAGTCTGTCAGCACACGGCCCCATGGGATAGCTCTCAGTCTCCCAGCAAGCCCCTCACTGTCACAAACACACTGGCTGCATCCCAAATGGCATATTCCCTATATAGCACACTGTAGTAGTGAAATAGTAATCGAAAGTAGTGATTTGTAGTGTTATGGCCCAGTCCCAAGGAACAGATTGATTTATAACAAGATAATAGAGTGTTTACAGCTTGAACTAAAGGAAATGTTTCTCATTCTTTCTTTAGTGATGCTTCAGCGCTTTTGTATCATTTCAGCCAGTAGTTTTGAAAGGAGTCCTCATGAGCCAAAACGGGCCACTGAAATTGTGCACAATTATATTCTACAACATCCTTGCAATTGTCACGTCCTGACCATAGTTCTTGTGTGTTTTGCTTGTTTAGTGTTGGTCAGGACGTGAGCTGGGTGGGCATTCTATGTTGTGTGTCTAGTTTGTCTGTTTCTGTGTTCAGCCTAATATGGCTCTCAATCAGAGGCAGCTGTCAATCGTTGTCCCTGATTGAGAATCATATATAGGTGGCTTGTTTTGTGTTGGGGATTGTGGGTGGTTGTCTTCTGTCTTTGTGTTCTGCACCAGATAGGACTGTCTCGGTTTTCACATTTGTTATTTTGTATTTTGTATAGTGTTCACGTTATCGTCTCTTCTTTATTAAATCATGTTGAACACTAGCCGCGCTGCATTTTGGTCCTCTCCTTCACCCCAGGAAGAAAGCCGTTACAGCAATGCATTTTTCTTTAAATTGCAATTCGTATGATATGTTACGAATTGAATTTGTACAATATGTTATGAATTTGTAAGTGTATAAGATCCCGGGCTGCCTCTTTAAGATTGAATATCATGTTGATATATTGGGTAGTTAACAGTATGTTGATGTGTTAAAATGAAGTTGAATGGTTTTCAATATTTATGTTTTTAACTAGACATGTGGTTTCTGTTTTTCCTGGAAGTTCATGATGTATCAAAGTTCACAGTTGAGAGGGAGACAGGACATCCCTTTAGAGAATGGTGTTATTCCAAGTCAAGATGGCCGCCGTTTTTCAAACATCCTAATGTGCTACTGGAAGGAATAACATTTCCTCCTGAAAATATTGACTTTGACGTACGAATGTCTGTCGTCAGTGACTTCTGTTCTCTGTGATGATCACATTTCCCAATTCTCTGGATAACGGTCCGTCTCTCTCCTAGACATATTTTGAATATTTGCCCAGGCTTTTGAAAGTGGGCAGAGTTTAAAGTGAACAGCTGCTTCAGTTTGATGTTTTCATCACTGTTATTGTTTCTGTCACATGAAATCTGGAGTTCCGATCGCTGAAATAAGCAACAACATGACTATGTGATGAGATGGGGGGGTGCATCCTGAATGGTATCCTATTCCCTTTATAGTGCACTACTTTGGACCAAGGTTGGGCACTATATAGGGAATAGCGTGTGATTTGGGACACACATGGGGACTAGTCTGCAGTACTGGATGCTTCCTATCCTGGAAGATATCAATATCCCACTTTATGATTTTATGATAATTCATGCAATGAAACTGGAAAGTTGTTTCCTGTGGCTAGATTTATTGAAAATTCCCAACAGATAACAGAACAATGCTTCTCATAATTTTCTTGGATGCTTAGTTCTCTGCTGATGCTGTCATTGAGTAGAGAACCAATGATCTTTTCATCTTGAGCCCCAGATGGAACTGTGTATACTAAACAAGAGCGGTCGGCTATGTCAGTACATGTCCATTCGGGACATGTATCGTCCGAGGGTGAATAATCTGCAAATATTTTGTTCCTTTGCCCCAGGCAAGCTCAATCAAATGGCAGATAAAGCATTTGGTCTAATTTCAAATAGTAATTGAACCCAGGTCTGATCTGTAGATACATAATTTTTGGTCTAGAGCCTCTACAGGATCAGTGTCCCCCCCGCGGGACGGTTGAGCTAATGTGTGCGAATGTGATTAGCATAACGTTGTAAGTAACAAAAACATTTCCCAGGACATAGACATGTCTTATATGGGCAGAAATCTTTAATTCTTTATAATCTAACTGCACTGTCCAATTTACAGTAGCAATTACAGTGGAAAAAATATCATGCTATTGTTTGAGGAGAGTGCACAACAACAAAAAACATTTTATCACGGCAACTGGTTTGATACATTCACCTCTGAAGGTAAATAATGTACTTGCATTCAGTAATCTTGCTCTGATTTGTCATCCTGAGGGTCCCAGAGATGAAATGGAGCATAGTTTTGTTTGATGTAGGAACTGGGCTCTACAGTTTGAACCTCTGCTGTTTGAACCCCTCCCAGTCTGGCTGGTGCACTGGTGTTTAGGGTTAGGTCTTTGACTTAGACTATAGTTTTATAGTCATGTGTATGCCCTAAAGGTTTGTCAATGCACCTAAGGACACGCACACACACACACACACACACACACACACACACACACACACACACACACACACACACACACACACACACACACACACACACACACACATAGTGTGAGAATAAACAGTAAAAGAATACTGTCCCAGTTTGTATAAAATAAAAACAAAAGGCTAACTACTTCCAAAACTAAGCTACTAAAACGCTACTAAAACTAAGTGCTCAGATGCATATGACTTCCAGTGGATCAACATTGCTGCTCAGGGGTTGAGTAGAGCTGAAGGATGGGACTAAAAACTAACCAAATATAACTATTGTAAACTATACTGTGTCCGTAAAATGTATATAGTATGTACAGTGCATTCGGAAAGTATTCAGACCCCTTGACTTTTTCCACATTTTGTTAAGTTACAGCCTTATTCTAAAATGTATTACATAGTTTTTTTCCCTCATCAATTTACACACAATGCCCCATAATGACAAAGCAACATTTTTTAAATTTAATTTTAGCAAATGTATAAAAAATAAAAACTCACACATTTGTTTTTTTCCTGCATAGTACATTCTTTGGTGCCACTTCCCTGCCCACTGCCACACCCACCTCCTAAGCCCCTTTTTGGCCCAGGAGAAACCATGCACACACACACCGTAAGAATAGTGCCACAGTACCTGTTTGTTGACCCAACCTCTCTCCCTCTCTCTCCAGAGCAAACCAAAAGCAACCTAAAGGTGACCTCCCCGGAGGACTCCGAGCACCTGAGCAGGAGGCAGGGCCCCCCGGATGGGACCCGGGCCCAGGACCCCAAAGGTAACAGCAGCCGCAACGTCCCCCGCAGGCACACATTAGGGGGGGCACGCAGCTCCCGAGAGATCCTGGCCATGCAGCCCTCGGACATGGACAAAAAGAGGGAGGCCTTCCTGGAGCACCTGAAGCAGAAGTACCCTCACCACGCCTCAGCCATCATGGGCCACCAGGAGAGGCTCCGGGAACAGGTTAGTGACGAACAGGTTAGTGACAGTGGAGATATTTCATTACATATTTTATACTTGCGTTTCCTACTGGCGGTCTAAGCCACTGCCACCAGAATACAGTTACCAGTGAAAGCGTGGGACGGAATCCGACCCACTGCTATTCTAGCACACCCTCATCTCTTCCTACCTTTACTGCCAGTCTTTCACTTGGGATCTATTGTGACACTTTTCCTAGTTAATCAACTTCTTTGGTCCAAATTATCGATGAATGTGAGACTACTCTTTTACACCTGGGGTGTTACAAGTAATTTGTATTTGTCTTGTTTGGGTCAGGTGACAGTGCAATTGCAACACTATTTCTCCCTGTTTTGCCACAAGTCCTTTCCATAAATCATGTTGTCGCCTTTTTTTCTCCTTAGTCTGCTCCAAAATTATACATGTTTTTTTGTATTTTGTCTTGTGCAGAAGAGGTAAGCATTAGGCTCCGTACTGTGTCGGTTTCCCAGACACAGATTAAAGCTAGTCTTGGACTAAGAAACATGGTCAATGGAGAATCTAGTTTTTTAGTACAGGACTCAAATTAATCTCTATCTGGGAAACTGGCCCCCAGTGTTCACATTCAATATTTCACAAACTCTACATCTACCATTAGCTGCTTATTGCATGTTGGTCATTCATTAATAATGACCGCTAAATAACCATAGATTCATCATCAGAGTCCTCTGCTCACACACAAAAACAGACAGAGTCTTTAGTCTTTAGACGGCTCCCTGTTTCATCTATTGCTGCTCATTGGACCCTATGATCACTCTGCGACACAGCTGATGCCATTTTGTTTATCTGTCGGCCCCAGCCTCAAACTCAGGCCCTGTGTTTAGCTAACTGAACTCTCTGCCCGTTCATCGCCATTTACCCGTTGTTGTTGTTGTCTTAGCTGTTTACCTGTTGTTGTTGTTGTCTTAGCTGTTTACCTGTTGTTGTTGTTGTCTTAGCTGTTTACCCGTTGTTGTTGTTGTCTTAGCTGTTTACCTGTTGTTGTTGTTGTCTTAGCTGTTTACCTGTTGTTGTTGTTGTCTTAGCTGTTTACCTGTTGTTGTCTCACCCGTTGTTGTTGTTGTCTTAGCTGTTTACCCGTTGTTGTTGTTGTCTTAGCTGTTTACCTGTTGTTGTCTCACCCGTTGTTGTCTTAGCTCTCCCAATCAACACCTGTGATTGCTTTATGCCTTTCTCTAATGTCAATATGCCTTGTATACTGTTGTTTAGGGCAGCTCCCATTGTTTTATTTTACTGCAGAGCCCGTAGTCCTGCTCAACATGCCTCAGATAGCCCCCTCAGATAGCCCCCACCCCCCACACATGCAGAGACCGCACCTAGCTTAACTGGCGCCTCCAGAGATGCAACCTCTCTCATCATCACTCGATGCCTAGATTTACCCCCACTGTACTCACACTATACCATACCCTTGTCTGTACACTATGCCCTGAATCTATCCTACAACACCCAGAAATCTGCTCCTTTTATTCTCTGTTCAAAACGCACTAGACAACCAGTTCTTATAGCCTTTAGCCGTACCCTCATCCTACTCCTCCTCTGTTCCTCTGGTGATGTAGAGGTTAACCCAGGCCCTGCAGCCCCCAGCACCACTCCCATTGCCCAGGCGCTCTCATGTGTTGACTTCTGCAACCGTAAAAGCCTTGGGTTCATGCATGTTAACATCAGAAGCCTCCTCCCTAAGTTTGCTTTATTCACTGCTTTAGCACACTCCGCCAACCCTGATGTCCTAGCCGTGTCTGAATCCTGGCTTAGGAAGGCCACCAAATATTCTGAAATTTCCATCCCCAATTACAACATTTTCCATCAAGACAGAACTGCTAAAGGGGCCGGAATTGCAATCTACTGTAGAGATAGCCTACAGAGTTCTGTCATGCTATCCAGGTCTATGCCCAAACAGTTTGAGCTTCTACTTTTAATTATCCATCTCTCCAGAAATAAGTCCCTCACTGTTGCCGCTTGTTATAGACCCCCCTCAGCTCCCAGCTGTGCCCTGGACACCATATGTGAATTGATTGCCCCCCCATCTATCGTCAGAGTTTGTACTGCTAGGTGACCTAAATTGGGATATGCTTAACACCCCGGCTGTCCTACAATCTAAGCTAGATGCTCTCAATCTCACACAAATTATCAAGGAACCTACCAGGTACAACCCCAAATCCGTAAACATGGGCACCCTCATAGATATCATATTGCCCTCTAAATACACCTCTGCTGTTTTCAACCAGGATCTCAGCAATCACTGCCTCATTGCCTGCGATGTGACCACCCCTCATCACTGTCAAACGCTCCCTTAAACACTTCTGCGAGCAGGCCTTTCTAATCGACCTGGCCCGGGTATCCTGGAAGGATATTGACCTTATCCCGTCAGTAGAGGATGCCTGGTTGTTCTTTAAAAGTGCTTTCCTCGCCATCTTAAATAAGCAAGCCCCTTTCAAAAAATTTAGAACTAAGAACAGATATAGCCCTTCGTTCACTCCAGACTTGACTGCTCTTGACCAGCACAAAAACACCCTGTGGCGTACTGCACTAGCATTGAATAGTCCCCGTGATATGCAACTTTTCAGGGAAGTCAGGAACCAATACACACCGTCAGTTAGGAAAGCAAAGGCTAGATTTTTCAAACAGAAATTTGCATCCTGCAGCACTAATTCCAAAAAGTTTTGGGACGCTGTAAAGTCCATGGAGAATAAGAGTATCTCCTCCCAGCTGCCCACTGCACTGAGACTAGGAAACACTGTCACCACTGATAAATCCACGATAATCAAGAATTTCAATAGGCATTTCTCTACGGCTGAGAGTGTGGTAGCCCTTTGTGACTCAGATTGAGTCTTTAGACCAGGTGTGGTAGTCCTTTCCTGCTGTCATTGACCAAAAGCACACTCTTTAGACTCATGGGTGGAATATTATTAATATTTGTCACAATTCCATAATTTTACGACATAATGTTTTTATTTTCATGTCAATTTTCTTTTTTTTTTGAAAATTTTTCAGGCTTTTGTGATGTATAATAAAATAAAATAATAAAAATAAGTGTAATATTGGGATGCAAACTCAAAATTGAATACATTTCAATTCTATATCTGACATGGTACAGGTGTCTTCTTTTTTAAGGCCATAACCATGTGTGTCAGGTTAATACTTGTGTTTCAAAGTAGATTTGTTTAAGACTACCAAGAGACACTCTGTGTGACCCTGATTCAGCCCACTGCAGTAAAAGGTTCAACATTTTACCCGCAAGCTCATTCAATATGGCCTGCGGGGTGTTTGAGTAAAAACAAAAAGTGTATAAAGTATATATACAGTGGGGCAAAAAAGTATTTAGTCAGCCACCAATTGTGCAAGTTCTCCCACTTAAAAAGATGAGAGAGGCCTGTAATTTTCATCATAGGTACACTTCAACTATGACAGACAAAATTAGAAAAAAAAATCCAGAAAATCACATTGTAGGATTTTTAATTAATTTATTTGCAAATTATGGTGGAAAATAAGTATTTGGTCACCTACAAACAAGCAAGATTTCTGGCTCTCACAGACCTGTAACTTCTTCTTTAAGAGGCTCCTCTGTCCTCCACTCATTACCTGTATTAATGGCACCTGTTTGAACTTGTTATCAATATAAAAGACACCTGTCCACAACCTCAAACAGTCACACTCCAAACTCCACTATGGCCAAGACCAAAGAGCTGTCAAAGGACACCAGAAACAAAATTGTAGACCTGCACCAGGCTGGGAAGACTGAATCTGCAATAGGTAAGCAGCTTGGTTTGAAGAAATCAACTGTGGGAGCAATTATTAGGAAATGGAAGACATACAAGACCACTGATAATCTCCCTCGATCTGGGGCTCCACGCAAGATCTCACCCCGTGGGGTCAAAATGATCACAAGAACGGTGAGCAAAAATCCCAGAACCACACGGGGGGACCTAGTGAATGACCTGCAGAGAGCTGGGACCAAAGTAACAAAGCCTACCATCAGTAACACACTACGCTGCCAGGGACTCAAATCCTGCAGTGCCAGTACATGTCCAGGCCCATCTGAAGTTTGCTAGAGAGCATTTGGATGTTCCAGAAGATTGGGAGAATGTCATATGGTCAGATGAAACCAAAATATAACTTTTTGATAAAAACTCAACTCGTCGTGTTTGGAGGACAAAGAATGCTGAGTTGCATCCAAAGAACACCATACCTACTGTGAAGCATGGGGGTGGAAACATCATGCTTTGGGGCTGTTTTTCTGCAAAGGGACCAGGACGACTGATCCGTGTAAAGGAAAGAATGAATGGGGCCATGTATCGTGAGATTTTGAGTGAAAACCTCCTTCCATCAGCAAGGGCATTGAAGATGAAACGTGGCCGGGTCTTTCAGCATGACAATGATCCCAAACACACCGCCCGGGCAACGAAGGAGTGGCTTCGTAAGAAGCATTTCAAGGTCCTGGAGTGGCCTAGCCAGTCTCCAGATCTCAACCCCATAGAAAATCTTTGGAGGGAGTTGAAAGTCCGTGTTGCCCAGCAACAGCCCCAAAACATCACTGCTCTAGAGGAGATCTGCATGGAGGAATGGGCCAAAATACCAGCAACAGTGTGTGAAAACCTTGTGAAGACTTACAGAAAACGTTTGACCTCTGTCATTGCCAACAAAGGGTATATAACAAAGTATTGAGATAAACTTTTGTTATTGACCAAATACTTATTTTCCACCATAATTTGCAAATCAATTCATTAAAAATCCTACAATGTGATTTTCTGGATTTTTTTTTCTCATTTTGTCTGTCATAGTTGAAGTGTACCTATGATGAAAATTACAGGCCTCTCTCATCTTTTTAAGTGGGAGAACTTGCACAATTGGTGGCTGACTAAATACTTTTTGCCCCACTGTATATTAGTGATGGGGGAAAAAACGATACAGTTACATATCAAAATATTATTTTTGGCAATCTATTGTATTGTATCGTTTAGACAATATCACGATATTATTTTATGCGCTAGTTGGCTGTACCTGCACCAAAACTCGAGTATCTTTCCTTCATAGTTTGTTCTCCATCTTCTTTTAAAATAGGGAGCCAATTTGTTTTCAGCACTTTTATTTCTCAAGGCTCGCTCTTGTCCCTCTGCTACAGACATACTGTATGCTGAGCAATATGTTTGGACCATGGAATCTCAATAAAATCGCCGTATTGAATCGCAATACATAATGTATAGACTCGTGAGAATCGCAATACATATCGTATCAGCACCCAAGTATCGTGATCATTTTGTGTCGTCAGGTCCCTGGCAATTCCCAGCCTTGCAAAAGTATTCCGATTTTATTGTGTTACCAAGTGGGATTAAAATGGATTTAATTGTAATTTTTTGGTCAACAATATACACAAAATACTCTGTAAGGTCAAAGTGGAAGCTCTTTTTTTTTATTCATAAAAATGTAAATAACTCAAATATAGTCATTGCATAAGTATTTAACTCCTTTTTTTAGGCAAGCCTAAATTAGTTCAGGAGTAAAATTTGGCTTAACAAATCACATAAAAAGTACATGGTCTCACTATGTGTGAAATAATAGGGGTTGGCATTCATTTCAAGCACAGATTCAGCTACAAAGACCAGGGAGCTTTTCGAAAGCCTCATAAAGAAGGGAAGTGATTGGTAGATTGGTAACAATATCAAATCAGGCATTGAATGTCTTAACAATTATGCTGTGTGTTATGTATTAAACCACCCAGACACCTCAAAGATACAATTATCCTTCTGAACCGAGTTGCAGGACAGGAATGAACGTTACCATGAGGCCATTGGTGACTTTAAAACAGCTACAGAGTTCAATGGTTGGGATGGGAGAGAACTGAGGATGGATCAACAATATTGTAGTCACTCCACAATAATGACCTCAATGACAGAGTGAAAAGAATAACGATAATATACAAAATAAAGACATTCCAAACCATGCATCTTGTATGCAACAAGACACTAAAGTAATACTGAAAAAGAACAACATGGCTAAGGAATGTGCTTTTTGGCCTAAATGCAAAGCCCTATGTTTGGAGCAAATCCAACACAACACATAACTGAGTAACTGCCTCCTAATTTTCAAACATCATGGTGTGGGTATGCTTGACATCGGCACATTCTGGGGAGTTTTTCAGGATAAAAAAGAAACGGGATAGGGCTAAGCACAGGTAAAATCCTAGAGCAAAACCAAAATCGGTCTGCTTTACACCAGACACTGCCACCTTTCAGCCGGACAATAAACACAAGGCCGAATCTACCCTGGAGTTGCTTACCAAGAAGACAGTGGATGTTCCTTATCAAGTTACCTTTTACACTTAAATCTGCTTGAAATACTATGGCAAGACTTGAAAATTGCTGTCTAGCTATGATCCCCAACATATTGACAGAGCTTGAAGAGTTTTTAAAAGAATACTTGGCAAAGCTCTTAGAGACTTACCCAAGAAGACAAACAGCTGTAATTGCTGCCAAAGGTGTTTCTAACATGTAGGGACTCAATTTTTAATCCCACTTTGTAACACCTTTGTAATGAAATGTGAAGAAATCCAAGGAGTCTGAATACTTTGGCAAGGCACTGTATAGTATCAAAAATTCCAAACGCGGTGGAAAGAGGAAAATGTTTTGCACATTTTCACGGCGAGGAAATATATAACATTTTAAGTGCGTCCCTCCAGACCTCAGTGATGACCGAATGCGGTTTGACATCCCCGCTTTAGACAATGAAGAATGTTGTTGCCGTATCACCCTTGGGGCAACTTGGCCAAGCAGAAGGTTTGGGGGAAGGAACAGTAGAACCTCAGACCTTTGGTTCACCTGTCCTCTCTGTTTGTGGTTCAGATGAGACAAAAGGGTGTGGTCACCTGGCTTTATAGTCAAAACAATAGAGATAAATGTGAGCCGGGCACTAAGTCATGAGGGTGTACTGGCTGTGCGTGTGTGTGTACATGCGAATTGGTATGCATTCTGCATTTTCTGCCCATTATGATTGATTATCCATGAATAAGATTTTATGAGACAGCAATCATTGCAATTCAAGACAACAAACCTCAACAATTTGAGCAGCGATGTTAATTTTGTGGGGGGTGGGGGAGAACAGCTTTAATATTGGAGATAGATTGTGGCTTCCATCAATGTAGTTGTCTGCATCACTTTCAATCCCCGATATATTTTTTTGTAAATACAGTACCAGTCAGAAGTTTGGACACACCTACTCATTCAAGGGTTTTTCTTTAATTTTACATTGTAGAATAATAGTGGACATGAAGACAAAACTGTGAAATAACACGTATGGAATCATGTAGTAACCAAAAAAGTGTTAAAACAAATCAAAATCAATCAAAATATATTTTTGATTATTCTAAGTAGCCACCCTTTGCCTTGATGACAGCTTTGCACACTCTTGGCATTCTCTCAACCAGCATCACCTGGAATACTTTTCCAACCGTCTTGAAGGAGTTCCCACATATGCTGAGTACTTGTTGACTGCATTTCCTACACTCTGAGCTTCAACTCATCCTAAACCATCTCAATTGGGTTGAGGTCGGGTGATTGTGAAGGCCAGGTCATTTGATGCAGCACTCCATCACTTTCCGTCTTGGTCAAATAGCCATTACACAGCCTGGAGGTGTGTTGGGTCATTGTCCTGTTGAAAAACAAATTATAGTCCCACTAAGCGCAAACCAGATGGGATGGTGTATCGCTGCAGAATGCTGTGGTAGCCATGCTGGTTAAGTGTGCCTTGAATTATAAATAAATCCCTGACAGTGTCACCAGCAAAGCACCCCCACACCATCACACCTCCTCCTCCATGCTTCACGGTTGGAACCACACATGCAGAGATCATCCGTTCACCTACTCTGCGTCTCACAAAGACACGGCGGTTGCAACCAAAAATAGCACATTTGGACTCATCAGACCAAAGGACAAATTTTCACCGGTTTAATGTCCATTGCTCTACAGTTTCTTGGCCCAAGCAAGTCTCTTCTTATTATTGGTCTCCCTTAGTAGTGGCTGCTTTGCCGCAATTCGACCATGAAGGCCTGATTCACGCAGTCTCCTCTGAACAGTTGATGTTAAGATGTGTCTGTTACTTGAACTCTGTGAAGCATTTGTTTGGGCTGCCATTTCTGAGGCTGGTTACTCTAATGAACTTATCCTCTGCAGCAGAGGTAACTCTGGGTCTTCCTTTCCTGTGGCGGTCCTCATGAGAGCCAGTTTCATCATAGCGCTTGATGGTTTTTGCGACTGCACAAAGAAATGTTTAAAGTTCTTGAAATGTTCCGGATTGACTGACATTCATATCTTAAAGTAATGATGGACTGTCGTTTCTCTTTGCTTTTTATTTTTTATTAAACCTTTATTTAACTAGGCAAGCCAATAAAGAGCAAATTGTTATTTACAATGACAGCCTGGAATCGAACCAGTAGTGACTCCTCAAGCACTGAGATGCAGTGCCTTAGACCGCTGCGCCACTCGGGAGCAGTTCTTGCCATAATATGGACTTGGTCTTTTACCAAATAGGGCTATCTTCTGTATACCACCCCTACCTTGTCACAACACAACTGATTGGCCCAAACACATTAAGAAGGAAAGAAATTCCACAAATTAACTTTTAATAAAGCACACCTGTTAATTGAAATGAATTCCAGGTGACTACCTCATGAAGCTGTTTGAGAGAATGCCAAGAGTGTGCAAAGCTGTCATCAAGGCACAGGGTGGCTACTTTGAAGAAATTCATATAGAAAATATATTTTGATTTGTTTAACACTTTTTTGGTTACTACATGATTCCATATGTGTTATTTCATAGTTTTTCTTCACTATAATTCTACAATGTAGATAATACATATCAAGAAAAACCCTTGAATGAGTAAGTTTGTCCAAACTTTTGACTGGTACTGTATCTATAATATATATATACTGTATATATTTTTAAATATATTTTCCTTTATTATTTTCCCCTAACTCGGCCATCCCTCCCCTAATTGGAGTAAACTAATGGACAACAACTCTTAGGATTCTACTTCCAGCTTATACAGTGCATTCTGGAAATATTCAGACCCCTTGACTTTTTCCACATTTTGTTACGTTACAGCCTTATTCTAAAATGTATTAAATACATGTTTTTCCTCATCAATCTACACACAATATCCCATAATGACAATGGGAAAACAGGTTTTAAGAAATGTTAGCAAATTTATAAAATATTAAAAACAGAAATACCTTATTTACATAGGTATTCAGACCCTTTGCTATGAGACTCGAAATTGAGCTCAGGTGCATCCTGTTTCCATTGATCATCCTTGAGATGTTTCTACAACTTGAGTGGAGTCCACCTGTGGTAAATTCAATTGATTGGACATGATTTGGCAAGGCAAACATGTCTATATAAGGTCCCATAGATGACAGTGCATGTCAGAGCAAAAAAGCCATGAGGTTGAAGGAATTGTCCGTAGAGCTCCGAGACAGGATTTTGTCAAGACACAGATCTTGAGACGGGTACTAAAAGATTTCTGCAGCATTGAAGGTCCCAAAGAACACAGTGGCCTTCATCATTCTTAAATGGAAGAAGTTTGGAACCACCAAGACTCTTCCTAGAGCTGGCCGTACAGCCAAACTGAGCAATCAAGAGAAAAGGGCCTTGGTCAGGGAGGTGACCAAGAACCCGATGCTCACTCTGACAGAGCTCCAAAGTTCCTCTGCAGAGATGGGAGAACCTTCCAGAAGGACAACCATCTCTGCAGCACTCCACCAATCAGGCCTTTATGGTAGTGGCCAGACGGAATCCACTCCTCAGTAAAAGGCACACGACATTCTGCTTGGAGTTTGCCAAAGGGCACCAAAAGACTCTCAGACCATGAGAAACAAGATTCTCTGGTCTGATGAAACCAAGATTGAACTCTTTGGCCTGAATTCCAAGCGTCATGTCTGGAGGAAACCTTGCGCCATCCCTACGGTGAAGTATGGTGGTGGCAGCATGTTGTGGGGATGTTTTTCAGTGGCAGGGACTGGGAGACTAGTCAGGATCGAGGGAAAGATGAACGGAGCAAAGTACAGAGAGATCCTTGATGAAAACCTGCTCAGGACCTCAGACTGGGTTGAAGGTTCACCTTCCAACAGGACAACAACCCTAAGCACACAGCTAAGACAACATAGGAGTGGCTTTGTGACAAGTCTCTGGATGTGCTTGAGTGGCTCAGCCAGAGCCCGGACTTGAACCCAATCGAACATCTCTGGAGAGACCAGGAAATAGCTTTGCAGCGACGCTTCCCATCCAACCTGAGAGAGCTTGAGAGGATCTGCAGAGAAGGGGAGAAACTCCCCAAATACAGGTGCGCCAAGCTTGTAGCATCATACCCAAGAAGACTTGACACTGTAATCACTGCCAAAGGTGCTTCAACAAAGTACTGAGTAAAGGCTATGAATACTTATGTAAATGTGATATTTGCTTTTTATTTTTAATAAATTTGCAAACATTTCTAACAACCTGTTTTTGCTTTGTCATTATGGGGTATTGTGTGTAAATTGAAGAGGGGGGAGGGGGGGACTATTGAATCAATTTTAGAATAAGGCTATAATTTAACAAAATGTGGAAAAAGTCAAGGGGTCTGAATCCTTTCCGAATGCATTGTACATACTATATACATTTTACGGACACAGTATAGTTTAGAATAGTTATTTTTAGTCCCATCCTTCAGCTCTACTCAACCCCTGAGCAGCAATGTTGATCCACTGGAAATCATATGCATCTGAGCACTTCGTTTTGGTCTCTATTTATTAGCATATTTTTAGAAGTAGTTTGCCTTTTTATTTTAGGGTTAAGGTTACAATACTGGGACAGGTGTGTGTCATTGAGTGAGCCAAACTTTAATATATATTTCAGGCAACTAGCCTCATGTTGCTATCTACAGATGTAAGATCTTAATTTGAGCTGGTTTGCAACAACAGAAAAATAATCCTGCAGCAGGAACTGAATTATAATTAATGGACATTTTTCATAAGGGAAAATCAATTCAAATTTCAAAGTCGAAACCTCAAATCTTTTTATACCTCAAATGCACTACAACTTTTACATTTAACTTGGTGATCAAATTAAGACCCTACATTGCATATATATTAACTTAAAATAGGAAAGGAAACACATTTTCAGATATTGCAGTCATACAGGTAAATTCAGCTTTGAAATGGGTGGAGTTAAAGTTATTTTGAAGACTCTTGATGTTACCGCTTGAGAGGCTCAGTTTTCATGTAAGTGCCTGTTGGAGTCGAGAGAGTGGAGCTCGTATGTAAATGAAATAACGTATGAACTCGCTGAAGTTGCATGGAAGAGGATTGTCCGAACTCATGGCTCTTTCTCACCTGTCTGAATTCTTCATGGAAATACAAATAATCACATTCTGAGAAAGGCGCCAATAAACGTTCGTCTTCGCAGTTTGAACAAAGGTAGGCTATTCATTCTCTTATGTTTTGTGCGCGTTTTTTCGTATTCTTAGATCAATTCAAACATGCGGCCGTGCACTGTACCTCTTGAAACGTGCATGTTATGCGAATACGGTAGAATCTATGCATGCGCTCATTTAGCAATAGTTTGTATTCTAATGTTATTTATCTGAACCGTGGTGCATACTTGAACCAAGACAAGGAATGGTGGGTTATCAGATGCTCACACCGGGGCGGAATCGGATGTTGAAAAAGTTGGCACTTGAGTTTTATAATAAAGCTGGAACAAGCAATTTTCTGACGTTCTATTTTGGTTTTGTATTAATCACATCCATGCAAATGCAGGCTACGGAATTAATATTGTGGTGCGCTGGAGTTTCTCAATACCTTTATAAACGCAAGAGACGTGAGATCGTCATCGTGCGGGCTGATATTGAATTGCTAAACACTGAGTGTACAAAACATTAGGAACTCTTACTCTTTCCATGACAGACTGACCAGGTGAAAACTATGATCACTTATGGATGTCATCAGTTAAATCAGTGTAGATTAAGGGGAGGAGACCGGTTAAAGAATGATTTTTAAGCCTTGTGTATGTGCAAGGCAACATATTTAAGTGCTTTTGAACGGGGTATGGTAGTAGGTGCCCAGCCTGGTCTCATAGACTAGACGTAACATAGTACATGTATATCCAGAAAATAGAAATTAGTATGTTATGTTACGTTTGGTACGGTTACTTAAGGCAAAATCAAAAGTAGGGTGGATGGTCGGTGTGGATGTGTAGGCGTGTAACGCAAACGTCTAAAAACCCACAGGTTGTGAGTTCGAACCTTAAGGTTAGGGTTAGGGGAAGAGTTAGCTAAGATGCTAAGTAGTTGCAAAGTAAACTCGGCAAGAAAAGAAACGTCCTCTCACTGTCAACTGCGTTTTATTTACAGCAAACTTAACATGTGTAAATATTTGTATGAACATAAGATTCAACAACTGAGACATAAACTGAACAAGTTACACAGACATGTGACTAACAAAAATGGAATAATGTGTCCCTGAACAAAGGGGCGGTCAAAATCAAAAGTAACAGTCAGTATCTGGTGTGGCCACCAGCTGCATTAAGTACTGCAGTGCATCTCCTCCTCATGGACTGCACCAGATTTGCCAGTTCTTGCTGTGAGATGTTACCCCACTCTTCCACCAAGGCACCTGGATTAATTAAAAATCCTACAATGTGATTTTCTGGATTTTTTTTTCTAATTTTGTCTGTCATAGTTGAAGTGTACCTATGATGAAAATTACAGGCCTCTCTCATCTTTTTAAGTGGGAGAACTTGCACAATTGGTGGCTGACTAAATACTTTTTGCCCCACTGTATATTAGTGATGGGGGAAAAAACGATACAGTTACATATCAAAATATTATTTTTGGCAATCTATTGTATTGTATCGTTTAGACAATATCACGATATTATTTTATGCGCTAGTTGGCTGTACCTGCACCAAAACTCGAGTATCTTTCCTTCATAGTTTGTTCTCCATCTTCTTTTAAAATAGGGAGCCAATTTGTTTTCAGCACTTTTATTTCTCAAGGCTCGCTCTTGTCCCTCTGCTACAGACATACTGTATGCTGAGCAATATGTTTGGACCATGGAATCTCAATAAAATCGCCGTATTGAATCGCAATACATAATGTATAGACTCGTGAGAATCGCAATACATATCGTATCAGCACCCAAGTATCGTGATCATTTTGTGTCGTCAGGTCCCTGGCAATTCCCAGCCTTGCAAAAGTATTCCGATTTTATTGTGTTACCAAGTGGGATTAAAATGGATTTAATTGTAATTTTTTGGTCAACAATATACACAAAATACTCTGTAAGGTCAAAGTGGAAGCTCTTTTTTTTTATTCATAAAAATGTAAATAACTCAAATATAGTCATTGCATAAGTATTTAACTCCTTTTTTTAGGCAAGCCTAAATTAGTTCAGGAGTAAAATTTGGCTTAACAAATCACATAAAAAGTACATGGTCTCACTATGTGTGAAATAATAGGGGTTGGCATTCATTTCAAGCACAGATTCAGCTACAAAGACCAGGGAGCTTTTCGAAAGCCTCATAAAGAAGGGAAGTGATTGGTAGATTGGTAACAATATCAAATCAGGCATTGAATGTCTTAACAATTATGCTGTGTGTTATGTATTAAACCACCCAGACACCTCAAAGATACAATTATCCTTCTGAACCGAGTTGCAGGACAGGAATGAACGTTACCATGAGGCCATTGGTGACTTTAAAACAGCTACAGAGTTCAATGGTTGGGATGGGAGAGAACTGAGGATGGATCAACAATATTGTAGTCACTCCACAATAATGACCTCAATGACAGAGTGAAAAGAATAACGATAATATACAAAATAAAGACATTCCAAACCATGCATCTTGTATGCAACAAGACACTAAAGTAATACTGAAAAAGAACAACATGGCTAAGGAATGTGCTTTTTGGCCTAAATGCAAAGCCCTATGTTTGGAGCAAATCCAACACAACACATAACTGAGTAACTGCCTCCTAATTTTCAAACATCATGGTGTGGGTATGCTTGACATCGGCACATTCTGGGGAGTTTTTCAGGATAAAAAAGAAACGGGATAGGGCTAAGCACAGGTAAAATCCTAGAGCAAAACCAAAATCGGTCTGCTTTACACCAGACACTGCCACCTTTCAGCCGGACAATAAACACAAGGCCGAATCTACCCTGGAGTTGCTTACCAAGAAGACAGTGGATGTTCCTTATCAAGTTACCTTTTACACTTAAATCTGCTTGAAATACTATGGCAAGACTTGAAAATTGCTGTCTAGCTATGATCCCCAACATATTGACAGAGCTTGAAGAGTTTTTAAAAGAATACTTGGCAAAGCTCTTAGAGACTTACCCAAGAAGACAAACAGCTGTAATTGCTGCCAAAGGTGTTTCTAACATGTAGGGACTCAATTTTTAATCCCACTTTGTAACACCTTTGTAATGAAATGTGAAGAAATCCAAGGAGTCTGAATACTTTGGCAAGGCACTGTATAGTATCAAAAATTCCAAACGCGGTGGAAAGAGGAAAATGTTTTGCACATTTTCACGGCGAGGAAATATATAACATTTTAAGTGCGTCCCTCCAGACCTCAGTGATGACCGAATGCGGTTTGACATCCCCGCTTTAGACAATGAAGAATGTTGTTGCCGTATCACCCTTGGGGCAACTTGGCCAAGCAGAAGGTTTGGGGGAAGGAACAGTAGAACCTCAGACCTTTGGTTCACCTGTCCTCTCTGTTTGTGGTTCAGATGAGACAAAAGGGTGTGGTCACCTGGCTTTATAGTCAAAACAATAGAGATAAATGTGAGCCGGGCACTAAGTCATGAGGGTGTACTGGCTGTGCGTGTGTGTGTACATGCGAATTGGTATGCATTCTGCATTTTCTGCCCATTATGATTGATTATCCATGAATAAGATTTTATGAGACAGCAATCATTGCAATTCAAGACAACAAACCTCAACAATTTGAGCAGCGATGTTAATTTTGTGGGGGGTGGGGGAGAACAGCTTTAATATTGGAGATAGATTGTGGCTTCCATCAATGTAGTTGTCTGCATCACTTTCAATCCCCGATATATTTTTTTGTAAATACAGTACCAGTCAGAAGTTTGGACACACCTACTCATTCAAGGGTTTTTCTTTAATTTTACATTGTAGAATAATAGTGGACATGAAGACAAAACTGTGAAATAACACGTATGGAATCATGTAGTAACCAAAAAAGTGTTAAAACAAATCAAAATCAATCAAAATATATTTTTGATTATTCTAAGTAGCCACCCTTTGCCTTGATGACAGCTTTGCACACTCTTGGCATTCTCTCAACCAGCATCACCTGGAATACTTTTCCAACCGTCTTGAAGGAGTTCCCACATATGCTGAGTACTTGTTGACTGCATTTCCTACACTCTGAGCTTCAACTCATCCTAAACCATCTCAATTGGGTTGAGGTCGGGTGATTGTGAAGGCCAGGTCATTTGATGCAGCACTCCATCACTTTCCGTCTTGGTCAAATAGCCATTACACAGCCTGGAGGTGTGTTGGGTCATTGTCCTGTTGAAAAACAAATTATAGTCCCACTAAGCGCAAACCAGATGGGATGGTGTATCGCTGCAGAATGCTGTGGTAGCCATGCTGGTTAAGTGTGCCTTGAATTATAAATAAATCCCTGACAGTGTCACCAGCAAAGCACCCCCACACCATCACACCTCCTCCTCCATGCTTCACGGTTGGAACCACACATGCAGAGATCATCCGTTCACCTACTCTGCGTCTCACAAAGACACGGCGGTTGCAACCAAAAATAGCACATTTGGACTCATCAGACCAAAGGACAAATTTTCACCGGTTTAATGTCCATTGCTCTACAGTTTCTTGGCCCAAGCAAGTCTCTTCTTATTATTGGTCTCCCTTAGTAGTGGCTGCTTTGCCGCAATTCGACCATGAAGGCCTGATTCACGCAGTCTCCTCTGAACAGTTGATGTTAAGATGTGTCTGTTACTTGAACTCTGTGAAGCATTTGTTTGGGCTGCCATTTCTGAGGCTGGTTACTCTAATGAACTTATCCTCTGCAGCAGAGGTAACTCTGGGTCTTCCTTTCCTGTGGCGGTCCTCATGAGAGCCAGTTTCATCATAGCGCTTGATGGTTTTTGCGACTGCACAAAGAAATGTTTAAAGTTCTTGAAATGTTCCGGATTGACTGACATTCATATCTTAAAGTAATGATGGACTGTCGTTTCTCTTTGCTTTTTATTTTTTATTAAACCTTTATTTAACTAGGCAAGCCAATAAAGAGCAAATTGTTATTTACAATGACAGCCTGGAATCGAACCAGTAGTGACTCCTCAAGCACTGAGATGCAGTGCCTTAGACCGCTGCGCCACTCGGGAGCAGTTCTTGCCATAATATGGACTTGGTCTTTTACCAAATAGGGCTATCTTCTGTATACCACCCCTACCTTGTCACAACACAACTGATTGGCCCAAACACATTAAGAAGGAAAGAAATTCCACAAATTAACTTTTAATAAAGCACACCTGTTAATTGAAATGAATTCCAGGTGACTACCTCATGAAGCTGTTTGAGAGAATGCCAAGAGTGTGCAAAGCTGTCATCAAGGCACAGGGTGGCTACTTTGAAGAAATTCATATAGAAAATATATTTTGATTTGTTTAACACTTTTTTGGTTACTACATGATTCCATATGTGTTATTTCATAGTTTTTCTTCACTATAATTCTACAATGTAGATAATACATATCAAGAAAAACCCTTGAATGAGTAAGTTTGTCCAAACTTTTGACTGGTACTGTATCTATAATATATATATACTGTATATATTTTTAAATATATTTTCCTTTATTATTTTCCCCTAACTCGGCCATCCCTCCCCTAATTGGAGTAAACTAATGGACAACAACTCTTAGGATTCTACTTCCAGCTTATACAGTGCATTCTGGAAATATTCAGACCCCTTGACTTTTTCCACATTTTGTTACGTTACAGCCTTATTCTAAAATGTATTAAATACATGTTTTTCCTCATCAATCTACACACAATATCCCATAATGACAATGGGAAAACAGGTTTTAAGAAATGTTAGCAAATTTATAAAATATTAAAAACAGAAATACCTTATTTACATAGGTATTCAGACCCTTTGCTATGAGACTCGAAATTGAGCTCAGGTGCATCCTGTTTCCATTGATCATCCTTGAGATGTTTCTACAACTTGAGTGGAGTCCACCTGTGGTAAATTCAATTGATTGGACATGATTTGGCAAGGCAAACATGTCTATATAAGGTCCCATAGATGACAGTGCATGTCAGAGCAAAAAAGCCATGAGGTTGAAGGAATTGTCCGTAGAGCTCCGAGACAGGATTTTGTCAAGACACAGATCTTGAGACGGGTACTAAAAGATTTCTGCAGCATTGAAGGTCCCAAAGAACACAGTGGCCTTCATCATTCTTAAATGGAAGAAGTTTGGAACCACCAAGACTCTTCCTAGAGCTGGCCGTACAGCCAAACTGAGCAATCAAGAGAAAAGGGCCTTGGTCAGGGAGGTGACCAAGAACCCGATGCTCACTCTGACAGAGCTCCAAAGTTCCTCTGCAGAGATGGGAGAACCTTCCAGAAGGACAACCATCTCTGCAGCACTCCACCAATCAGGCCTTTATGGTAGTGGCCAGACGGAATCCACTCCTCAGTAAAAGGCACACGACATTCTGCTTGGAGTTTGCCAAAGGGCACCAAAAGACTCTCAGACCATGAGAAACAAGATTCTCTGGTCTGATGAAACCAAGATTGAACTCTTTGGCCTGAATTCCAAGCGTCATGTCTGGAGGAAACCTTGCGCCATCCCTACGGTGAAGTATGGTGGTGGCAGCATGTTGTGGGGATGTTTTTCAGTGGCAGGGACTGGGAGACTAGTCAGGATCGAGGGAAAGATGAACGGAGCAAAGTACAGAGAGATCCTTGATGAAAACCTGCTCAGGACCTCAGACTGGGTTGAAGGTTCACCTTCCAACAGGACAACAACCCTAAGCACACAGCTAAGACAACATAGGAGTGGCTTTGTGACAAGTCTCTGGATGTGCTTGAGTGGCTCAGCCAGAGCCCGGACTTGAACCCAATCGAACATCTCTGGAGAGACCAGGAAATAGCTTTGCAGCGACGCTTCCCATCCAACCTGAGAGAGCTTGAGAGGATCTGCAGAGAAGGGGAGAAACTCCCCAAATACAGGTGCGCCAAGCTTGTAGCATCATACCCAAGAAGACTTGACACTGTAATCACTGCCAAAGGTGCTTCAACAAAGTACTGAGTAAAGGCTATGAATACTTATGTAAATGTGATATTTGCTTTTTATTTTTAATAAATTTGCAAACATTTCTAACAACCTGTTTTTGCTTTGTCATTATGGGGTATTGTGTGTAAATTGAAGAGGGGGGAGGGGGGGACTATTGAATCAATTTTAGAATAAGGCTATAATTTAACAAAATGTGGAAAAAGTCAAGGGGTCTGAATCCTTTCCGAATGCATTGTACATACTATATACATTTTACGGACACAGTATAGTTTAGAATAGTTATTTTTAGTCCCATCCTTCAGCTCTACTCAACCCCTGAGCAGCAATGTTGATCCACTGGAAATCATATGCATCTGAGCACTTCGTTTTGGTCTCTATTTATTAGCATATTTTTAGAAGTAGTTTGCCTTTTTATTTTAGGGTTAAGGTTACAATACTGGGACAGGTGTGTGTCATTGAGTGAGCCAAACTTTAATATATATTTCAGGCAACTAGCCTCATGTTGCTATCTACAGATGTAAGATCTTAATTTGAGCTGGTTTGCAACAACAGAAAAATAATCCTGCAGCAGGAACTGAATTATAATTAATGGACATTTTTCATAAGGGAAAATCAATTCAAATTTCAAAGTCGAAACCTCAAATCTTTTTATACCTCAAATGCACTACAACTTTTACATTTAACTTGGTGATCAAATTAAGACCCTACATTGCATATATATTAACTTAAAATAGGAAAGGAAACACATTTTCAGATATTGCAGTCATACAGGTAAATTCAGCTTTGAAATGGGTGGAGTTAAAGTTATTTTGAAGACTCTTGATGTTACCGCTTGAGAGGCTCAGTTTTCATGTAAGTGCCTGTTGGAGTCGAGAGAGTGGAGCTCGTATGTAAATGAAATAACGTATGAACTCGCTGAAGTTGCATGGAAGAGGATTGTCCGAACTCATGGCTCTTTCTCACCTGTCTGAATTCTTCATGGAAATACAAATAATCACATTCTGAGAAAGGCGCCAATAAACGTTCGTCTTCGCAGTTTGAACAAAGGTAGGCTATTCATTCTCTTATGTTTTGTGCGCGTTTTTTCGTATTCTTAGATCAATTCAAACATGCGGCCGTGCACTGTACCTCTTGAAACGTGCATGTTATGCGAATACGGTAGAATCTATGCATGCGCTCATTTAGCAATAGTTTGTATTCTAATGTTATTTATCTGAACCGTGGTGCATACTTGAACCAAGACAAGGAATGGTGGGTTATCAGATGCTCACACCGGGGCGGAATCGGATGTTGAAAAAGTTGGCACTTGAGTTTTATAATAAAGCTGGAACAAGCAATTTTCTGACGTTCTATTTTGGTTTTGTATTAATCACATCCATGCAAATGCAGGCTACGGAATTAATATTGTGGTGCGCTGGAGTTTCTCAATACCTTTATAAACGCAAGAGACGTGAGATCGTCATCGTGCGGGCTGATATTGAATTGCTAAACACTGAGTGTACAAAACATTAGGAACTCTTACTCTTTCCATGACAGACTGACCAGGTGAAAACTATGATCACTTATGGATGTCATCAGTTAAATCAGTGTAGATTAAGGGGAGGAGACCGGTTAAAGAATGATTTTTAAGCCTTGTGTATGTGCAAGGCAACATATTTAAGTGCTTTTGAACGGGGTATGGTAGTAGGTGCCCAGCCTGGTCTCATAGACTAGACGTAACATAGTACATGTATATCCAGAAAATAGAAATTAGTATGTTATGTTACGTTTGGTACGGTTACTTAAGGCAAAATCAAAAGTAGGGTGGATGGTCGGTGTGGATGTGTAGGCGTGTAACGCAAACGTCTAAAAACCCACAGGTTGTGAGTTCGAACCTTAAGGTTAGGGTTAGGGGAAGAGTTAGCTAAGATGCTAAGTAGTTGCAAAGTAAACTCGGCAAGAAAAGAAACGTCCTCTCACTGTCAACTGCGTTTTATTTACAGCAAACTTAACATGTGTAAATATTTGTATGAACATAAGATTCAACAACTGAGACATAAACTGAACAAGTTACACAGACATGTGACTAACAAAAATGGAATAATGTGTCCCTGAACAAAGGGGCGGTCAAAATCAAAAGTAACAGTCAGTATCTGGTGTGGCCACCAGCTGCATTAAGTACTGCAGTGCATCTCCTCCTCATGGACTGCACCAGATTTGCCAGTTCTTGCTGTGAGATGTTACCCCACTCTTCCACCAAGGCACCTGGAAGTTCCCGTACATTTCTGGGGGGATTGGCCCTAGCCTTCACCCTCCGATCCAACAGGTCCCAGACGTGCTCAATGGGATTGAGATCCAGGATCAGCTGTCCGTCCTGTCTCCCTGTAGCGCTTAGGCGTCTCACAGTACGGACATTGCAATTTATTCTGGCCACATCTGCAGTCCTCATGCCTCCTTGCAGCATGACTAAGGCACGTTCACGCAGATGAGCAGGGACCCTGGGAATCTTTCTTTTGGTGTTTTTCAGAGTCAGTAGAAAGGCCTCTTTAGTGTCCTAAGTTTTCATAACTGTGACCTTAATTGCCTACCGTCTGTAAGCTGTTAGTGTCTAAAGACCATTCCACAGGTGCATGTATATTAATTGTTTATGGTTCATTGAATAGCATGGTAAAATGGTGTTTAAACCCTTTACAATGAAGATCTGTGAAGTTATTTGGATTTTCATGAATTATCTTTGAAAGACAGGGTCCTGAAAAAGGGACGTTTCTTTTTTTGCTGAGTTTAGATCAAAAGTGGTATGTAGTTGAAGTTGCTAATTATCAGAAATTCCAAAGTGGTCTGTGATGAGATTCAAACTCACAACCTTTGGGTTGCTAGACATTTGCGTTATACGCCCACACATCCATCAGGACTAACCACCCTACTTTCGTTTTTGCCTTAGGTAACCATCTGTTTGATGTAACCATACCAAATGTAACATATTATACGAAGTGTCCCGGGTTTACTTTAACTGTGTTACGTCTAGTCTGAGACCAGGCTGAGTAGCTTGGTGCACTCTTGTTAAATTTGGCTGTTACACCATTGGAATATTTATTCTGCACTTGTGGGCCTACAATCTTGCAGTTGCGCGTCTGTCAAACTGATTCAGTACAGCTTTGACAAGTCAACAAATATGTGTGTTTGTGTTTGTTTCTACTTACTAGTACACTCTAAAATCAAATGGTTCCATATAGTGCCAAATAAGGGTCATTTGGCTTGCAACCATAGCTGAACCCTTTTTTTTAAAGTTTCTTCTAAGAACCATGCTTATAAGGTTCTAAATGGAACATGACTGTTTATATAAAGAACCATAAAGATTCTATATATCACCAAAAAATGGTTCTGCTGTGGTCACAACCTTTTTGGGGGCGATGTAGAACCCTTTTTTATGGTTCTTGGTAGAACCATACAGGGTTTTGTATTGTGGTTTAATAGCCATATGATATACAATTCCATAGGTCTTACTGTGTTTTTTAACTAATTATATCAGGTGTGTTACCTCTGGAACAGTCACTTAGGAGAAAATGAAGGACTACTGACTTCTTCACCTATTCTCAATTAACACAAGGCCATACATGAATCTTTCACAAATCACCATCACTAGCCATAGTCATATATACCATTTAATAGCATAACACAACAGGTTACATGAACTGGAATGATACGCTCCCTCATGGTTGCACAAAAAGAGCTGTCCACAAACCACGCCCCAAAATATTCTAATGAGCTACCTCCCTACATATTAATTAGCGCTAAAAGAGGCCATTTTTGTCCAATACCGATATATTCCTTGCCAAAAAACCTGGTACCGATAACCAATATTTACAATTTTAGGGGCCTTTTAAGCATTCTAGTACAGTTAAATAGTTGAAACACACACACACACTGACCAAAAAGTTGTTTTGTTGGCATTTACATATGTCCCCATTACCAGTAAAACAATCTATTTATCTTTCAGCTCTGTCTGTCCGTGGCCTCTTCTGTCGTGGGTCCTCTTCCACGGTGCGCACTGATCACTGTGTCCGTTTCCGTCTTGTCCAGCTGTGTCTGTAACATTTCACGTAAACCTTGTCTGCATCGAAGTAGCATTGAGCATGGTGGCGACACAGTAAAGAGGCTCAGAGAGAATGCCACCGAATCGCTTGTTCACAGCCTCTAGTACAGTACTTTTGCAAGTTTTAATCCCACGGTCTGTGTCGGCAGTTTTGTTGAGCAGGCGTTTCAATGCCATGACAGGGGGTATCACGTCTGCTGCAGACGCAGTTGATGAGCTTAGTTCTCGAGTCCGTTGGTCGAATTGAGCTAAGAGTATTCATGTTTCAAACATGTTCTCAAATGCCATTGAAATGGCAGCAGCAGTATGACAACGAGCACATTCTTGAGCATGCAATACGGCTTTCCTCAGTACCAAATCCTCGTCGACCCACTGTGCTGTCAGACTCCGCATGCTCATGGGGCTGACATCGCTGGTCCAAATGTCAGTCGTGAAGCTAATAGCAGTGACGCCCATAGCAAGTAGCTCATGGATGTGCGTTTCAACAATACTGTGTAACTCCGGTAGGGCAACATCTGAAAAATAGCTCCTACTTGGTAGTGTGTACCGGGGCTCGAGGTACTCGACCAGTCGGCAAAAGCCAATATCATCCACGACGGAGAACGGTTGGTTGTCAAGGGCAATGAATTCCATTATCTTGGCGTTAATGGATTTCACCTTTTGAGTTGTCTCGCTGAAATGTTCTTACTCTTTCAAATGACTGCACGACTTGAACTTGTTTAGCTGTTGGAAGTGTGCCCTTAGTTTTTTACTGCTTTTGTTCTAAGTAGTCGCTGAACGTCGGGGGGCGATGCACTTTCAAATGAGTAATTAGGTTTGTGGGATTGAAAGATTTCACTTTCTCCCCTCCTTGGGAAATAATAACAGCACAAACGTTGCTTATAGCCTGTTTGTTATCTTCCTTTGAAACTTCAGAATAGATCCACATAGCAGACATTGTGGCCTAGGTTAGGAATTCTGTGTTGCACGTGCCGCACTGTCTTTTTCGTGGCGTCATTACTTCATCTACCTACGTTGTATAGGTATGCACGTCAGCTTTGACATCGGTTTTGCACATCAGCGTTAAACTAGACATCGGGCCGATGCCGATGTTGGCATTTTTAGCTAATATCGTCCAATTCCGATATGTTTACCGATTTTATATCGTGCATCCCTACCACAAACCCTCTCATTCATCAACTATCATGTCATAACTCTACCTTAGTCCGACATTACTGTCGTTGTGAAAAGCAGTGCAGACTAGAAAAATCACTAGCAGAGTGAAAAGCCACTAAGGCCATTCTCTCCCACGCTACTGTTGTCACATCGTTGTCCGGACAGGAAGAGCAACAACCATGGATACGGTGCAGGATAGCGAAGCGGCAAGCACATACTTTGTAATCTCGCTTTGGGTTGAGATTTCACAGGAGGGCTTTTTTTCAAGGTTAAACAGCGGTCAGGAAGATACCTCTCTGTGCACAGTGGAAGTGGATAACCCCGTGCAGAATGACTCGCACTCAATTTCTCTCTCTGTTTCCTAACAAAACCTGAGGGGTTTCATTTCCTCCTCTACTCATTCGGACTTTAAAGACCTAGATCCAAGGGAGATGAGATAGCTGCCCACGGCCCCATCCTCTCCTCTGGGTGTTGGATGAGCATGCTTAACCACTCCTCTCTACTCCCACACACTCTCATGCAAACACACACACACGCAGACAAACACACACACACACCCTTCGCCCCATGAGGGAGCTGAGCTGTGACATGGCTGGCCACGGCTGGCCTGGTCCTCAGTGTGAGGGATTACAGCCGCCATGTTAGGACAGCTGTCTGGAGCTGTGTGCGCAGCCAGGCCAGGCCACTCTACGTTACGTGATACACTGGATGGTTCCGACACAGTCGCAAGGTGGACACAAAATGACTTAGACGCAGATGCGGGGGGTCACGTTACAGGTGGAAACAAAATGACTTGGACACAGTTGCGTGGTGGACACATTGTGGTAGTAACCCTCTCTATTCCTTTTGGATTGTTTTGGTGGCAAAATAAACACTGTGGACAGCCTCTTGGTAATCAACAGGTAGGCTTACTGGAGTAGTCCATGACAAATTATTACCAAAATATATTACAAAAGTATTTTATGAAAGGGCAAAGGTTGGATTCAAACCCATGCCGACTTGTGTGGCATGGTCTGCGGCACTAACCACTAAACCACACAGGCCAGGGTCTGTATATTTTCTTTGGAAGATCCATGGGTTTACCACCTGTCACATTCAGAATCACAATCCATAAAACTCATTGAGTGACTCATACCAGTGAGTATATCTTCTCCCATCCCTCAGAGACTCGTCAAAGACTTTATTCAATGTTTGCAACATTTGGCCGATCCCTTGCATACCTCTCTCCCCAGGCTTCTGGCCCAGCTACAATGTTATTCCTTAACTCCAAGGTCACCTAGATAACAGTGAGAAGCAACTCTCTCTCTGGCTGGAATTTGCGATCATCCACTGAAAGCGAAAGAAATGCTTCCTCTGCATTTTTTTTTACTTTAACTCGAACAACATGCAGGAAAAAGTTGAAATGTGATTTTATTCACTGTGTTTTTCAGAGTTGGAGTGTGTACTATGTTCTTCAGATTTTTTTTTGCTGTGTTACATATTTAATAACGTGAATACGGTCAACAGAGATGCAATAGTTTGGAATCTAGGTCCCTAACAGAAGTCTTACACGATTGCAAGTCTACTATGCTGTAATGCTGAGTTCGTTATGACACTGAAATGTCAACGGACTGGTTAAAACCAACCATATTTGATATATATTTTGACTCTCTCCCCAAAGCTTCGAATGAGACAAGGTAACACATTCTTATCCCTCCGAACCCTCTAACCGATATACTGTGGTATTTTCATAAAGAGACATGTCATGGCTCTAATTCCTGTGTGTCTCGATTCACACAATCACCTCAGTGGAGCAGGTGTCCGTCCAGACATCTGTTTTTAATCAGCCCCTCTCAGCAGTCTCGACGGCTGTCAGAACAGGAGGCAGGAGCTGAGGCTATTTAATGGTCTCTGCTCAGGTCCTCTCCAGCCACTCCTCCACAAGTGCCGCTTTCAGATCAGAATGACTCCTCGGACTGAAACAAACGACAGCCGCAGGGCTTGAGGAGTTAACGACAGACACGTGCAGACCTGCCATCCCGGGAGGTGTAGGGTGTTAAAGTGGGGGCTGGAGCTGGAGGTTTGGGGTTGATGGGATGCTGAGGGGACAAGTGACCCATAGATTGGCGCCGTGCCTGGGGTTTAATCCTGAAGGAAAGGGGGGTGACGGGGGGACAGGATGAGGGCTGTGGAATAAGCCTTTTTTGACAGAACCAGACCTGATAACACCCCTAGACAGACAAGTCTTTACACACACAAGTCTCACAATGCACACAAGGAAATCAGACTAGTTCAGCTAATCTGGCCAGCTAATCTACTGATGTAGCAGGATTCTCCGGTATGATACACAACAGCATTGTTTGCAGAGGCGTTTTTGCAGTCACACTGGAAGTCAACAGATCATTGTTCTTATTAGACAGGTTTCTGTTCTGATTCACCTCCGTCAGAATTGCTGATTCTCCATAACTGACATTTTTTAAATAAATGTTTTTATTTCAATTTTATTTAACTAGGCAAGTCAGTTAAGAACCAATTCTTACTTACAATGACGGCCTACCCCGACCAAACCCTACCCTAACCCGGACGACGCTGGGCCAATTGTGCGCGACTCCAGATCACGGCCGGTTGTGATACAGCCGGGGATCGAACCCAGTCTGTAGTGACACCTCTAGCTAGCTGCTCCAATCGGTCGGAAATAACAATGTAATTATTTCATATCCAAATCCATTTGTTAATTTCTGGCTGTGAATATCGATTGCCCTCTTACACATTCCACATAGAGAAATGCTGCAGGAACATGACCGGAGGTAAAAACGCAGAAAAATATTACTCTGGGGAAGGTTTTGCAGGTTGCGCCTAGCCTGCCGAATAGCCTAATTGTACCCACTGGAATGTATGTGTTTAATGTTAAAGATGTTTTTTTTTTAAGTCTCCCATTTCATTGACATCTCTTTTGCCTAGAAATCTGCTCCTTTTATTCTCTGTCCCCAATGCACTAGACGACCAGTTTTGATAGCCTTTAGCCATACCCTCATCCTACTCCTCCTCTATTCCTCGGGTGATGTGGAGGTTAACTTCTTTGGGGTACCCCCCCTTCTTCTCAATTTCCACCTAAAGACATAAAGACATACCCTAATCTAACTGCCTGTAGCTCAGGCCCAGAAGCAAGGATATGCATATTCTTGGTATCATTTGAAAGGAAACACTCTGAATTTTGTGGAAATGTGAATTGAATGTAGGAGAATATAACACAATAGATCTGGTAGAAGAAAATACAAGGAAATAAACATAAGTTTTCTGTTTTTTATTGTTGCTGCATCATCTTTCAAATGACCAAGAACAGACAAACATACAGATAGGATGCTGTGGATGATTTGAATGAAGAACATAAGATGATAACAATAGCTGAGCAAAGTTTTAGACAGATAACTTCAAAAATGAGCGAGCTACATGACATTGAGCATGAAGTCACCTAGGTGTCCCACACAAATGTACCCAAGTGGCCGAATTGGTACAGTGATACATTTTGAAGGAAAGAACTATATACAAAATACATAAATGCTATTCTAACACACCCCCCCACAAAAAAAAGAATATATATATATATATATATATATATATATATGGAAAAAAATATATAATAATAATAATAATAAACAAACAAATAACAAGGGTAACTATTTACACATTTTCTATTTACAATATTGTGAAGACCCTCAGTCCTCTACACAATATTGTGCTGCTGGTGCCATGGCCCATAGCAGGCTCTTTCTTCTGTAAAGCAGAGGCTTACTGAGCAGGTGGTGCAGGTGATGGGGCATTTCCTGTGACAAAGGGCACAATGACGTCTCCCTACTGTGCCCTTTTTGCCCTGAGGCACATTCATGCCTGCAGAGATGAATCTGGGCAGGTGAACACCACTGGTTGGAGCAGAAGGTGCTGCAGTGGACTTGCTGTAGCTAGCAAGCTCCTGGATGAGCAGCTCCCTGAAGGCTAGCTGTGAGATGGGGGGCTGTCTCTATCAATTTCCTCTATAATTTGGGTTAAATCTGTATACCTAGACTTTGTTTTAGCTTTTCCTGATTTATTCGCCATAATTTAAATATATAAACTTGTTGAAAATGCTATTGAATATGTACTGCTATGAGTAACACTCGTGGCTCCATCAAGTAGGATTTGCAATGGCGAATGAACCTCTTTTACGCAAGAGTTTACGACAAAGGCTGGTCTTCGAACGTATAACCATTACATATTGCCGTTTACCTCAGCTCATTGGCTATCTTCCAAGCTATATTTCAAGATGATCAGTGGTCATTGGGCCAAAATACAGTCAATCAACGATAGACCGGTCCTACCATTGATGCGCAATGAGGTAATTGATTGGTGTCTTCAAATCGGTTTGTTTCGGTCAATACGTCCCGGGAAAAGAGCCATCATGTATGGTTGTGTTAGTAACAACCAGAGGATTGCAATGAAACCAACTAGGACTGGATAAACGTTTGTTTAGTGTGTGTAATTACCACGAACGCTTCGTCCAAAGTTGAATGAGACGGAAATCACGACGCAACCGGTTTACAAATGTTTCGTGTTAGGCTATAAAAATTGATTTTATCAAACAAAACGAACATTCACTGTGTAGTTAGGACACTTGGCATTGCCACCAGAGGAAGATCTTCAATGGTAAGCGATTTATTTTATTGTTATTTCTGACTTTCGTGACGCTAATGCTTGGTTGGAAAATGCTAGTAATACTTGTGTGTGTGGGGCGCCGTCCTCAAAAAATCGCATGTTTGCTTTTGCAGTAAACCTTTTTGAAATCTGACACAGCGGCTGGATTAATAAGACGTTCATCTTTTAAATGATGTAAGATACGTGTATTTACAAGAATGTTTAATACAACGAATGGTGTATTTAAAATGTTAGCTCTCTGCAGTTTCACCGGATGTTGGCCTGGTGGGACGTTAGCGTCTCACCTACCCTAGAGAAGTTAACCCAGGCCCTGCGTGTCCCCAGGCGCTCTCATTTGTTGACTTCTGTAACCGAAAAAGCCTTGGTTTCATGCATGTTAACATCAGAAGCCTCCTCCCTAAATTTGTTTTACTCACTGCTTTAACACACCCCGCCAACCCTGATGTCCTTGCCGTGTCTGAATCCTGGCTTAGGAAGGCCACCAAAAATTCAGAGATTTCCATCCACAACTACAACATTTTCCGTCAAGATAGAACTGCCAAAGGGGGAGGAGTTGCAATCTACTGCAGAGATAGCCTGCAAAGTTCTGTCATACTTTCCAGGTCTATGCCCAAACAGTTCGAGCTTCTAATTTGAAAAATGCATCTCTCCAGAAATAAGTCTCTCACTGTTGCCGCCTGTTACAGCTTCCAGCTGTGCCCTGGATGTGAATTGATTGCCCCCCATCTATCTTCAGAGTTTGTTCTGTTAGGTGACCTAAACTGGGATATGATTAACACCCAGGCAGTCCTACAATCTAAACTAGATGCCCTCAATCTCACACAAATTATCAAGGAACCCACCAGGTACAACCCTAAATCCATAAACATGGGCACCCTCATAGATATTATCCTGACCAACTTGCCCTCCAAATACACCTCTGTTTTCAATCAGGATCTCGCTGCCTCATTGCCTGCATCCGCTATGGGTCGGCGGTCAAACGACCACCCCTCATCACTGTCAAACGCTCGCTAAAACTCTTCTGCGAGCAGGCCTTTCTAATCGATCTGGCCCGGGTATCCTGGAAGGATATTGACCTCATCCCGTCAGTCGAGGATGCCTGGTTGTTCTTTAAAAGTAATTCCTCACCATTTTAAATAAGCATGCCCCTTACAAAAAATGTAGAACTAAGAACAGATATAGCACTTGGTTCACTCCAGACCTGACTGCCCTCGACCAGCACAAAAACATCCTGTGGCGGACTGCACTAGCATCGAATAGTCCCCGCGATATGCAACTTTTCAGGGAAGTCAGGAACGAATACACGCAGTCAGTCAGGATAGCAAAGCAAAGCATCCTGCATCCTGTAAACTCAAAAGTTTTGGGACACTGTAAAGTCCATGGAGAATAAGAGCACCTCCTCCCAGCTGCCCACTGCACTGAGGCTAGGTAACACCACCGATAAATCTACGATAATCGAGAATTTCACCACTGCGACCTGTATGCTCTCATCGGCTGGCCCTCGCTACATATTCGTCGCCAGACCCACTGGCTCCAGGTCATCTATAAGTCTTTGCTAGGTAAAGCTCCGCCTTATCTCAGCTCACTGGTCACGATAACTCCCACCCATAGCACGTGCTCCAGCAGGTATTTCTCACTGGTCATCCCCAAAGCCAACACCTCCTTTGGCCGCCTTTCCTTCCAGTTCTCTGCTGCCAATGACTGGAACGAATTACAAAAATCGCTGAAGCTGGAGACTTATATTTCCATCACTAACTTTGAACATCAGCTATCTGAGCAGCTAACCTATTGCTGCAGCTGTACATAGCCCATCTGTAAATAGCCCATCCAATCTACCTACCTCATCCCCATATTGTTTTTATTTACTTTTCTGCTCTTTTGCACACCATTATTTCTACTTGCACATCATCATCTGCACATCTATCATTCCAGTGTTTATTTGCAAAATTGTAATTACTTTGCTACTATGGCCTATTTATTGCCTTACCTCCTCACGCCATTTGCACACACTGTATATAGACTTTCTTTTTTTTCTATTGTTATTGACTGTACGCTTGTTTATTCCATGTGTAACTCTGTGGTGTTGTTTGTGTCGCACTGCTTTGCCAGGTTGAAGTTGTAAATGAGAACTTAACTGAGAACTTACCAACTAGCCTACCTGGTTAAATAAAGGTTATAAAAAATGTAAATTGTCACTCAACAATACATCTGTGGGGAGATAGGTTATGGTTTATAATGAGATATTTTAATTGACCTAAATGTGAATGCTATTTACTGTAGTGATAATAATAATATTATGTTACAGTAGTAATATTCCATCTCAGCTCTTGTTGGCAAGCGTTACAAAGGTTCAACCCAACTCATCTTCAAGTCAAATCCAATTTTAATTGTCACATGCGCCGAATACAACAGGTATTACTTACTGTGAAATGCTTACTTACAAGCCCTTAACCAACAATGCAGTTCAAGAAATAGAGTTAAGAAAATATTTACTAAATAAACTAAAGTAAAAAATGTAAATAAAAAGTAACACAATAAAATATTAACGAGGCTATATACAGGTACCGAGTCAATGTGCGGGGGTACAGGTTAATCGAGGTAATTTGTACATGTACAGTAGGTAGGGGTAAAATGACTATGCATAGATAATAATCAGTGAGTAGCAGCAGTGTAAAAACAAAGGGGCGTGTCAATGTAAATAAGTGGGTCAACAACCAAATCAACAGTATCTGCCCTATAACCTATAAGGTGCACTACTTTTTGACCAGGTATAGGGAATAGGGTGACACTTGGAACAGTGTTGTCAGTGAGAGCTGATGAGTTTCCCAGCTCTCAACTACAGTACCTGACCTCTATCCATACAGTGAGCAGTAGGGGGGTGTTCACCAATCACCAATCACCACCTCCACCCTCTCCCTGCACGCCTTCGCAGGATGATTTCAGCACTGACAAACTCCCAGCTCAAACTCTGAGCATCTGGTCCCGTTGATCCAACCCCTCCTTGACCCTCGCGTGTGCCCGCTTCAGCAAGCGTTTCTCATTGAATGAGAAAGGGGGCTACACCTGGAAGCTTGGAGAAAGTATTTTGGATGCTTTTTGCTTTATGGATGATATCATTGGTGATATACTGTATTCGATTAGACGGTGTTTTGATGTGACATGATTTGTTACGTCTTAAATGCTACAGAGGGACATGATGGCTGTGCTTCTCCTAATTCCTGCATAAGGTCTTACTGTGTGTGCATTTGAAAGTACACAGAAATTATTCAGTGTTGAATCAACACTGACAGTGTTCAATCAACACTGACAGTGTTCAATTTAACACTGGGCCAGTGTGTACGGGTCCACACTTTTCAGTGTTAAATTAACATTGCTTAGTACTGACGCTGTTATACTTTGTCAGTGAATTAACACTTTTAGTTTTATGCATTAACACCTTAAAGTGTTTTTAACACTAGGTAGTGTATATACAGTGCCTTCGGCATGAATTTGACTTTTTCCACATTTTGTTATGTTACAGCCTTATTCTAAAATATATTTGAGATGTTTTTGCACATTTATTAAATACAAAAAATTAATTAAAATAAGTATTCAGACCCTTTACTCAGTACTTTGTTGAAGCATCTTTGGCACGATTACAGCCTTGAGTCTTCTTGGGTATGACGCTACATGCTTGGCACACCTGTATTTGGGGAGTTTCTCCCATTCTTCTCTGCAGATCCTCTCAAGCGCTGTCAGGTTGGATTGGAAGCGTTGCTGCACAGATATTTTCAGGTCTCTCCAGAGATGTTCGAGAGTCCTTTAGGTGCCTTTTGGCAAACTCCAATCAGGCTGTCGTACCTTTTACTGAGGAGTGGCTTCCGTATGGCCACTCTACCACAAAGACCTGATTTGATAGAGTGCTGCAGAGATAGTGGTCCTTCTGGAAGGTTCTCCCATCTTCGCATAGGAACTCTCGACCTCTGTCAGAGTGACCATCAGGTTCTTGGTCACCTCCCTCACCAATGCCCTTCTCTCCTGATTGCTCAGTTTGGCTGGGTGGCCAGCTCTAGGAAGAGTCTTGGTGGTTCCAAACTTCTTCCATTTAAGATTGATGGAGGCCACTGTGTTCTTGGGGAACTTCAATGCTGCAGACATTTTTTGGTACCCTTCCCCTGATCTGTGCCTCGGCAAAATCCTGTCTCGGAGCTCTACAGACAATTCCATCAACCTCATGGCTTGGTTTTTGCTCTAACATGCACTGTCAACTGTGGGACCTTATATAGACGTGTGTGCCTTTCCAAATCATGTCCAATCAATTGAATTTACCACAGGTTGACTTCTTTCAAGTTGTAGAAACAGCTCAAGGATGATCAATGGAAACAGGATGCACCTGAGCAAAGGGTCTGAATACTTATGTAAATAAGGTATTTCTGTTTTTATTTGTAGAAATTTGCACACAATAACTATTTTTGCTTTGTCATTATTGGTTATTGTGTGTAGATTGATGTGGAAACATTTTAATTTAATCAGTTTTAGAATAAGGCTGTAAGGTAACAAAATGTGGAAAAAGTCAAGGGGTCTGAATTCATGCCGAATGCACTGCACTGTAGTGTAGCACCACATAGTAATTTGAACCTTTATGCCACAACGTCTTTATCTCTTGACAAGGTCACTCAGTGTTGGGTTAAGGACGTTATAATGTTAATTCCAGCTCTTTGTCACATCCTCTTATGTAAGCTACAAGTAGACATAATACATGTTTTTAGTAATTTAACCATATGACCACTTCAACTGGTACAACACTTCCACTCACGGCTGGCCAAAAGTAACTAGGGAAAGCCACACCCCAAATATAATTTCCCAGTGTGCCTTGCCTTTGAGTGAATTGTATAGTCACCACACATGACTGTATTTTTTTGTGACCGAGACGTGGTTGTTGAATTCATGCATGTTCAGTTTTCAACCCCAATTTCAGCCTTTGAGCAACCCCTTCAAATAAAAAATGCATTCAGGTGAGAAGTTGTGAGTTGGGGGAATTTCTCATAAAAAAAATCATTTTTGGAGTGGTTAAATATAGTTGTACCTGATCCCAACACATTCTCACCATAGCATACTTACCAGAAGTCCACTGGCACACTCTCATAGTAAAATGAAATATAAGCAAGTACAGCTCGGGACAGTTCGCTTACAGTGGTGAAGTGCTGAGTTCCTGACATCTTAAAAAAGAAATGGGGGTTTCACATTTATTATGGTCTTGTGTTGGGAAGATAAATGCAAATTAAGACTAGGGACTCCAGTCAATCCAACCCGCATTGCAGTATTCACGCAGTAGCTCTTTTTCCAATGGTCCAATTAACTCACAGGTTGGTTTTGTGTACTGTATAAAAACCTACAACTACTACCAGGGCGACCCCTCTTACAGGTATGCTTTCACTTTTCAGAATTAGAAGTGTGTGGGGACTGGATGAATATTATAAATAAAGGATTTGAAAGAAAGAGAAATTTGACCCATGTGGGATTAGAACTCACCGCCAAATGTTTTCGCTGACTGCACCACCAATCAGTAATAACTGTTGAAGTATTTTTTTTGACATGCCCCCCATTGTCGTCTTGTTGTTGTCACAGTGGATGTAGCTACGAACATAAATGTATAATCCTCATAGCCTACATGTTTTTTTTTTCTTTATAAAAGCACAGATGTGTTTGAAACTGTAAGCAAAATCTTTGAATTTGGTCGTATGCGGAAATGTGCCTTACTGCCTTTTGAATTTTGTGTAGAGGCAGTAGTCTAGTCAAGGAAGCATGCAAAATATATTGGCACACTCCACTTACCAAGACCATTGCCAAATAAGCTGTCACCTACTTTTATAGTAAACATTGCGATGGTACCACCCAGCACGTCTAGAAGGGAGTGTATGTCATACTGAACCCCTCCCTTGAGATGACGTAAAAATAAGTGGCAGTCGGTACCGTTTAAGATTAGCATTCTTTTTTTGCTGAGTGTAACAGTATAACTTTAGTACGTCCCCTCGCCCCGACCTCGGGCGCGAACCAGGGACCTTCTGCACACATCAACAACGGTCACCCATGAAGCGTCATTACCCATCGCTCCACAAAAGCCGCGGCTCTTGCAGAGCAAGGGGAACAACTACTTCTAGGTTTCAGAGCAAGTGACGTAACTGACTGAAACGCTATTAGCGCGTACCCGCTAACTAGCTAGCCATTTCACATCCGTTACATGAGCATGGCCTTATTTCTATTACAACATATTGGATGACTGTCATTCATATTCCATTCACTCAGCTCAATGTAAAATCGATAGGTTTAGGCTACCTCTTAATTCTCACATTTTCCCTATACCCACCATGAGGTTGCTACATCCTTGCCTATGAATCAGAGTTTATAACGTAGGTGCACAGGTTGAGAGAAATTTGAGTAATCAATGTGACAGACATTGTACAAAGCAGTATTGAATGTGTCAATTTGCCTGCATTTAGCTGATCTAGGGTGTAATCATTAGTCCAACAGTGGCAAACGAGAGTTTCTATTAGACAAATTCAGGTATGTTTGGCCCCATTTCATTACGTTTGTTTCCGTTTAAGAAACGTTTTTCAACAGAATCGGCGGAAAGAATTACACCCCTGATCACACAAACACAGTTCACTTTCATAGCAGCCACATACAAACAGCATGATCCCTTTGATCGTTGTATAATTCCTTCTCGCATCTACGCGCTCTCCTCCTCTTACCTTTTCCCTTCCCTTGTGGACTTCAGTGCATAACACATTAGTTGTCTGTGACCAGGCGAAAAAACCTTTCCAAGCCATACCTTCATATAATAAGTGCTAATCACTACACACAGCCTACATCATTGTCACCAAATTAGCTAATGTCATAGTCAACATGGCTACTAGAACTAATGTGTTAGTAAACCAGCTACAATCATGCAGTACAGTGTATAGCAAGCAGTTTAGTTACTCCGGCAGGCCCCGGTGGCAATACATTTATAAAACCAAAAGCTTACCTTGACATGGAAGAGTTCCAATGTTGGATAGCAATAGCCAGCTAGCTAACGTAGCAACCCTTTGTTTGAACCGGGGCTGCGTTTCAAACTCATAAAAGACACACCCTCGTCCACTTACCCTCGCCTTATGCACTTAGGGGAATCCCCGCTGCCATATTTGTCGTTGGTCCAAATGATTAGCCAACTAAGGGAAGTTTGCAACGTAAGCCCCTCAGCCCTAATTTTAAATGGCGGTTGCGAGTTTACAATTATGTTCACTCCGGGACCTGAAACTCCCCATAATTCAATTCGCGATGATTGTACATCCACTAAGAAAAGTCTGCCAAAACTTAAAACCAACATTAATATGAAGTCAACATAAGTTAAAACGAATGTAGATTAGTTAGAAATTGTGCTACTAATGCACATGACGGCTCAAACACGTAATGTTATCATCAAAGTAATTATGTTTTTGTTTGGTTAGCTTTTGGAAACGTTAACTTGCGCACAACTTTCCCTGACATCACACATACTTTGTAATTTTCGATTTACCTGATATAGTAGGATGGCTAACATTCGATGTCTGCAGATGCGTTGTCTTCTAGGCAAGATATGAAATGCAATCACAATTGACTGTAGCGCATATGAGGCACACACAACTGTTCTATGATGACTGAAAACACAACCGTGGGATGAACGAGTGACACATTTCTGGCCAAGAGCGGTCCATTTAAAATGTATTAATTCTTCCCTTGCACCGCAAGTGTCATCAGAAGTGTCCACTTAATTTGAAGGCTGAGGGGAGAGGGTGTGTCTTTTAATTGTTTGGAATTAGAGGTCGACCGATTTTCTGATTTTTCGATACCAATTATTGGAGGACCAAAAAAAGCCGATACCATAATTCATCGGCAGACATTTTTTATTTTCCATTTTTTATTATTATTATTATTTTTTTTTTATATATCTTTATTTTTATTATTATATTTAAGTTATTTTTTTTGTAATAATGACAATTACAACAATACTGAATGAACAATGAACACTTATTTTAACTTCATATAATACATAAATAAAATCTATTTAGTCTCAAATAAATAATAAAACCTGCTCAATTTGGTTTAAATAATGCGAAAACACAAGTGCAATATGTCCCATGTAAAAAATATACTGTTTAAGTTCCTTGCTCAGTACATAAGAACATATAAAGGCTGGTGTTTCAATATTCCCAGTTCTTCAATATTCCCATTAATAAGTTTTAGGTTGTAGTTATTATAGGAATTATGACGTGTCGACTATTTCTCTCTATACCATTTGTATTTCCTATACCTTTGTCTATTGGATGTTCTAATAGGCACTTTAGTATTGCCAGCCTAATCTCAGGAGTTGATAGGCTTGAAGTCATAAACAGCGCTGTGAAGCAAGTATTGCTAAGAGCTGCTGACAAATACAGTAAAGTTTGAATGAATACTTATGAGCCTGCTGCCGCCTACCACCGCTCAGTCAGACTGCTCTATCAAATCATAGACTTAATTATAATATAATAAACACAGAAATACGAGCCGTTGGTCATTAATATGGTCAAATCTGGAAACTATAATTTCGAAAACAAAACGTTTATTCTTTCAGTGAAATACGGAAGCATAAGTCTAAATATTGCTGTTACATTGCACAACCTTCAATGTATGTTATAATTATGTAAAATTCTGGCAAATTAGTTTGCAACTAGCCAGGTGGCCCAAACTGTTGCATATACCCTGACTCTGAGTGCAATGAACGCAAGAGAAGTGACACAATTTCCCTAGTTAATATTGCCTGCTAACATGAGTTTCTTTTAACTAAATATGCAGGTTTAAAAAATGTACTTCTGTGTATTGATTTTAAGAAAGGCATTGATGTTTCTGGTTATGTACATTTGTGCAACGATTGTGCTTTTTTCGCAAATGCGCTTTTGTTAAATCATCCCCCGTTTGGCGAAGTAGGCTGTGATTCAATGATAAATTAACAGGCACCGCATTGATTATATGCAAAGCAGGACAAGCTAGTTAACCTAGTAATATCATCAACCATGTGTAGTTAACTAGTGATTATGTGAAGATTGATTGTTTTTTATAAGATAAGTTTAATGCTAGCTAGCGACTTACCTTGGCTCCTTGCTGCACTCGCATAACAGGTAGTCAGCCTGCAACGCAGTTTCCTCGTGGAATGCAGTGTAATCAGCCATAATCGGCATCCAAAAATGCAGATTACCGATTTGTTATGAAAACTTGAAATCTACCCTAATTAATTGGCCATGCCGATTAATCGGTCAACCTCTATTTGGAATGCAGCCCAGGTGTTTTGTGTAGGCTGAACTAGCTAGCTGCATTCGCTAGCTAAGAAAGTGAAGGTGTAAAAAATACAAAATATAGCTCTCTTTCTCTTGATTCACCTTCATTTTTGAAGAAATTAATTTGTTCAAAACTGTTCAACTATTGTCTTTCTCTCTCCTTTTTGAGTCAACTACTCACCACATTTTATGTTCTGCAGTGGTAGCTAGCTGTAGGTTACTCTTTCAGTACTAGATTCATTCTCTGATACTTTGATTGGGTGGACAACATGTCAGTTCATGCTGCAAGAGCTCTGATCGGTTGGAGGACGTCCTCTGGAAGTTTTAATAATAATGTGTAAGTCAATGGAAGGAGGTGAGAACCACGAGCCTCCTAGGTTTTGTATTGATGTCAATGTACCCAGAGGATGACGGAAACTAGGCTACACCATGGTGCTACCCTACAGAGTGCTATTGAGGCTACTGTAGACCTTCATTGCAAAACAGTGTGTTTTAATCAATTCTTTCTTGACATGAATATATATAAAATCGTTTTATCTAAAAAGGATAACTTTTTGTAATGTTTCATAATTTTTCTGAAATTCACTGAGGAGGATGGTCCTCCCCTTTCTCTTCTGATGAGCCTCCACTGGTAGACACCCTCTTAAGGTGCCTCTACATCTCAGTGGTAGAGTTGAACAGCTAGTGGCAAAAGAGCTAGATTTAAAAATAGCAAAATATATCACTTTTGCAGCTAACTGTCGAAATGACAGTTATAACTAAGCCTAAAACATCTGGTTTTTGAAGATTTTGTTTTTCTTTCATGAAAGGTATAAAAAACTATGACAAATACATATCTCATAAGGCCTTATTTTGAGGCCTAGTTCTATCCTAACACAGTGGCCTGAAAGTCATTGTTTGACCCAGCAGCTGGGTCTTTTTTAACATAATCCTATTGGGCAACACTGTTATTTGTTTACGTTGTGTTTGTTTACGTTGTGTCATTTCGTTCCCAATTTCATATTGGGGCGGCAGGGTAGCCTTGTGGTTAGAGCGTTGGACTAGTAACCGAAAGGTTGCAAGTTCAAATCCCCGAGCTGACAAGGTACAAATCTGTCGTCCTGCCGCTGAACAGGCAGTTCAGGGGCAGGCCGTCATTGAAAATAAGAATTTGTTCTTAACTGACTTGCCTAGTTAAATAAAGGTTAACATTTTTTTTTTAATTATGCATGAATGACTCATGTTTTGGATAATGGCTGAGCATCAGTATCAGTTGTCAATCGAGAAGATCTGTCTGTCGATTACAGGTTCTCTCTCCAGCAGGTTGTGTGTGTGTGTGAGAAAGAGCTTAAGTCATGAGTTTAGTGTACTGTAATATCAGCGTGTGTGTGTGTGCTGGAGTTGTGAGTGTAGTGCGGCGTAGTATCTGATATAACTGATATAAGCACATCCAGGAGGTCAAAGAAAAAAACAATGCTGGGGTCAATGGTGCGTGAGGAGCATACACGTAAAGGTCAAAGACGACAGGAACAGATGGAGGAGCGTGATAGGAAGGCATGATGATGATGGGCAACTGTAGAGTTGAAAGGCGCAATATGTTCCCTATTTGCATGGGTCAATCAAACAAATCCAGGTCTGATAAGATTGTCTGAACCTTGTGTGTTGATGTACGTGTGAGTGTGTATGTGCGTGCTGGGATTAGAGGAGATAAAAACGCACATGAAAGAGAGATGAACATTTGCTTAAGTAATGTCAAATCGAATGAAAAGTTCAGTGTGTGACTAAGAGTGTGTTTGTGCGAATGTGTGTGTTTGTTCGTGCCGCTGTGTTGCCCGCCCGCCCCTCCCTCTCTTTTGGGAGATAGAGGAGCATTTGGTGTGGGTAGAGCAAAGGGGTGTGAGTGGTCCCCAGTAAGCGTTCACTAGACACTTTAATAATGGGGATCGGGGCCCTGTGACTATTCCTCACTCTGAAGAAACTACACCTCGCCTCTGTCCCAAATGGCACACTATTCCCTTTCTGGGTGGACTACTTTTGACCTTTGGGTTCCTGGTCAAAAGTAGTGCACTACATAGGGAGTAGGGTGCCATTTGCGTCCGCATCCATTGTGACTTACTCTCAGACGTTAACTTAATGATGAGAGCATGTGGGAGATGTGATGCTAAGAAGACTTTACTTAAGATATTACTTAAGTAACAGGTGGTATCCCACATTTCTTGTTACCTTCTCCCGTTTCTTTGCTATGCTGTCTTTAACGTAGTCAGACCGAGATGGGGAAGGAAACTATCTTGTTACAATTACAAAATGTTACCAATGGATCAAAATATAATACAAAACACTATTTTGTATTTGTTTTTTTTATTCTTCGAAATACAAAATACATTTAACTACACGCCTTCACAACAACCACATTCTTAGTAACAAAAAAAAACCATTGTACTTGCTATGGCTGATATGTTGTTGTTTATATACCTTAGTTGAATTCCCTGACTGTAAGTCACTCTGGATAAGAGGGTCTACTAAATGACCAAAATGTACAAATGAACAATTACAAAGCACACTGGGTCCGTATTATTTTAAAGAAGTATTTAAATACGTATTTCAAATCCATGTAACAGAAATACTGTGCGTGTGTGTGTGTTTGTATGTGACCTGAGAGAAGAAGCAGCTCTGTGGGTTCGTGGACAGATAAGGATTTCTTTTATTCTCTGAGAACTTCTTACCACAGGCTCTGAGCCATATTCTCATCTTCACAATCATCAGATACACACAGAGAGGCTCAAATTAGACCTGACGGTTATACGGGCCAGGACAAACTCTGGAAGAGAGTGTGTTCTGTGTGTGTGTGTGTGCGGGTGTGGATCCCCTTAAGATGGAACCCAGCAGAGCTGTTATTACGGGAAAGCCGGAAGCGTCAGAAGGGATAAATCATACTCGGAGTACTAACGTTATGACATTAAAGGACAAGTCTAGACAGGACGTGATGCCAGAGCTCTGTCAGCAAATACTTTGTGTGTGTGTGTGTGTGTGTGTGTGTGTGTGTGTGTGTGTGTGTGTGTGTGTGTGTGTGTGTGTGTGTGTGTGTGTGTGTGTGTGTGTGTGTGTGTGTGTGTGTGTGTGTGTGTGTGTGTGTGTGTGTGTGTGTGTGTAAAGTACAGTAATGGGTAAATGATCTGTTAAGACCTGGGTAGCCCAGACCTGTTAAACTCTGGCTTGCTCAATCCCAAAATTGCATGACAGTTACAGGCACCAGTACAAAACAGAACCAGTAAAATGACCCTGCAAGCGTGCAAGGTATTCCATGACTAACAGCCTCATATTATTTCCAACGTTTATCTTCTGATGTAATCACCTGTAACTTAAATGCCGTGCAACACAACTCTTACGGAAAAAGCACACCAATTTCACATGTTCACACGTGTTTCACATGTGATCTCGTGTAAAAGCAACATGTGATAACATGAAAGTACACGTGAAAACATGACCTTGTGTGAAATAAATGTGACATGGCGACGCAAAATTTCAACATGTGATAGCGTGAAACTACACGTGACAACATTTGCTAAGTTTTTCACATGTATAATTGCACAGGTGAATGTTTTTCATATGTGAAAATGCAATTCCACATGTGAGAATTCGATTTTCACATGTCAGGAGCATTTTCACGTGAAAAACGTTCACATGTGAAAATCTAATTCTCACATGTGGAATTGCATTTTCACGTAATGAAAAACATTCACTTGTGCAATTTTACATGTGAAAAACTGAACTCTAAATGTAACATGTGAACAACTGACCTCACATGTCTCTTATGTTTTCACATGTGAAACTGCACATTTCCTGTTTTGTTTTTTTACAGAAAGTAATGAAATGGTGTGGGGGTTTTAAGTTAAGTGGTACACTGTTCAGCCAAAATATTGTAAACATCTTGAATCAATCTGATTACATTTGACGTGATCACTTAGTGCTGACTTTTCAATATGACCCCACCTGGGATTTGAACTCACAACCTTGGGCCACAAAGTCTGTAGAATACCGAAGTCCCCTATAGATTCATTACCTGTAATACATCTCTGCACTTAGCAAAATAGTGCATCTGCACTGCTATTAGCAAATAATCTGACTGTTCTCTCATCATTAATTAAATTCTCAGCAATTTGAGGGTTTTCTGTATAGTTTAATGTTGGTGGGGCATATTGTTCAGTTTTAATGTTACTCCTGAATCACCATGATGAATACAATAGATACAATAGAATACAATATTATTTTCTTGAGTGTATTTTTTAAGATTTACTTTGAAGTCCAAAGTGTAGGGACACAGGTGAAGTCACTTATTGCCACAGTTTGGAATGCTGTGAATCAAGAGGGTGTGAGTTCAAATCCCAGGTGAGGACATGTTGAATAATAATTACTGTATAAATAAACCTACACAATGTAATCACATATGTAAGTTGATGACATCTTAAGGACCAATCTTTGTTTGTAGAGCATCGCCTGTGAAATCTCATGAAAAATATCCACATGTTAAACTTCATGTGAAATATAATCACATGTGAAGTGTTCCAAAACCATATGGTTTCACATGTGATTTTTCACATGTGAAATTGTTGTTTTTTTCCTTAAGGGAATACAACTTTACTTGCTATTAAGAGACATAATAGCAATTTCGTGGTACAACTATGGTGAAGAGAGAGACTGTTTGAGTGGTCGTTAGTGTCTATGTCCCATGCTGCGAGGGGAAACTGGGACCAGAAATCGGCCAGGTCATTTCTAATACGCCATGCCATTTTTTTCCTAGAGGCCCCCATTTTATTATCCAAATAATGATTATTCTGTGCAACAAATTTTTTTTATTTAGACTGTCGCTCTTGGCCAAAGATGGACTGGTCCATCTGGCATTTTCCCAAACTGCCCTATGGCTAGTCTGTTTCTCAGAGACACTGATTACGTTTTACCAGTATTACCATTGAGGTTTAGCCTAGCAGGCTGAGGTCTTATCTGTTCTGGGGACCGGTGTCATCTTTCTGCCCTCATGAGATGGGAGGCTGTAAATACCAAAGGGGATTGGGGACATTTCAGAGCTATTCATTTTTGATCTATAACACACTGTCAAACTTGTAAATCGATTTACTGCTCCCAGATAAATCTTGTCTCGGTGCACAAAGATATTATTTTTTTCAATGCACGACTTAGAGATTTAAAAAAAATAAAAAATAAAGTGTGTTGATTTTGATTAGTGTGTGTTTTGTGTGTCCACATGGTTGGTTGCCTTGGTTCTACACACACACCCACACACACACACACACATCCCTTGACTGCTCTCCCCTGACACTGTGGTGGTGATTAGAACTTTGATGTGAGTGTATCCTGGGCAGGCTGGACTGGAAGTCACCGCCATCCTTCTATCCAGTCTGGGGGAGAACAGAACAGAACAGCGGGGCTGGAATAACAGCAGGATGTGTGTGTTCAGCAGACCAGGGGAGTTTCCACTAGACTAAGATATGGGAAGCTCTGCAGGAGGGAGATAATCGCCGTGCTGGTAATTCACTGTAAACATCTTCTATTCTATTAAATGTCTTCAAACCTGGAGGGAAATATTGAATCTATTTAATTCTGCTTATGATCAGGATTGTGACTATGATGATTGGGCATGTATGCCTCTTTATGTACAGGTTGAAATTGAGAGCATATTGATTCAGTGTTTGTAGTAAGTTGGTCGGATGAACAAGCAACTGAGCGACACTGTATTGATTGCCACATAGCGCATTGTAATATGTGGACTTTCAGCACGTCAACCTTCAGTGAAAGTCTGAGTTTGAGTCTGAGTTTGTTGTCGGCGAACCCTCTGTTTGTGTGCTCAGGCTAATATGTTTTGTACAGGCTCTCTCAGTGCAGGGCACGCAGAGGTCTGTGTGCGAGCCTGATTGAGGTCTGCCTAAGTGAATGTAATCGAATGGCTGGGCCAAATCAGTTGGGCACATTTCAAAGTTGCTGAAACCGATCGAACGTAGGTTCTGGGAAGGTCAATGGACCTGTTGTCATATGGTTTATTTTTGCGTCCCAAATGGCACCCTATTCCCTTTTGCCCAAAAGTAGTGCACTGCATAGGGAAAAGGATGCCCTTTGGGACGTAGTCCATCTCTGGCTAGAGGGGTCTCACAGCTAACCCCCGTTTGAACGTTGCCACTCTCTCTTTTTCCAGACTCTCTGGATCTTATGACTGTACAACAGTAGGCTAAATGAGGTAGCTACTCCTACCTCTGAATGTGTCAGTGTGTGCTGTATCTGCTTTGACTGCAACTCCTGCTACAATTATTCACTTTTGTTCATATTTTTTTTCCATTGACCTATCCACTTTCTATTTTTTTTAATATATTTTACAGCTTTGCTGCTGCAGACACATACATTTTACATACATGGTACTTTTATATACAGCAATCGCATAATAATACATTTATTGATGACAGGGCCTAGGAATTTGATATACCGTAATGTGTCTGATATACCGTAATGTGTCTGTTACAGTGTACGTCTGATATGTCTGTTTTGACTACAGTTATTACCTGATAAAAGTATATTTATCGCTGACAGAGAATAAATATGAATTTGATATGCCGTAATGTGCAACCACAGTGCAAACCGCCTCGAGTCCACAGATTATAGCCCTTCTCCATGGAACGCGTGATTGGCTTTGATTGTTGATACTGTAAAGTCGACCCCTTTTAACGAACCAATTAGCCCGGTCTGTCCAGCCCCAGGCAGGCAGTCTGTCTGAAGGTCATGTGATGATTTGGAGGGTGGGGGATTAGAGGTGGAATGTGGTATGAGAGGGGTTAGGGAGGGGGACACAGCCATAATGAATGGGAATGGATGACAAGGGGATACTAGTGTATAATGTCATTAACACTTGGGTTGTGGCACTTTTGTTGCTGGGCCACGTAGACATACGGATAACCCTGTCCAATCTGAGGAGCCACTCTGCTAACACACAGATGTACAGTTAGGGTTAGAGAGGGTGGTTCGACGGTGTGTCTTGCTGTCTTCCCATGATGTACAGGGCAGCATGTAGAAGTATAGTACACAGACAGTGTACATGGTTAAGGGACTCCAGATGTGTGATACTCATACAGATCTGGCCAGTTAATTACATGGGGGTCCTCTCTCTCTCTCTCTCTCTCTCCTCTCCTCAGGGAGCCAACACAATTAGCATCTTAAGTGAAAAGGCTTGCTGACATCACCAGTGCGGGGGCTAAACCATGATGAGCTTTTGCTTCCTGGCAGAAGTCCACACTCCTTAATGTCTGCCAAGTTTGGCGAGAGAAAGAGAGAAAGACCTAGATGAAAGAAAGTTCATCTAGGTCTTGGCGAGAGAAAGAGAGAAAGACCTAGACGGAGTAAATAGTCTTCGCTTCTTATTCAACTCTTAAAATGAGGATTTGAGAACAATTCCTTGACATTAGATCGATTAAGTTTGTCTATTTCTGTGCCGCACAACCTGAAGCATGAAGCGCTCTTAAACAAAGACTTGAAAACATTACTTGTGAAGTCGCTTCTGTTTTACAGAAATCAGCCCACCCCCCTGGCAGCCATGGCTATATTTTCCACAAAGTGTTCTATGTCTGCCACTATCTTTTGATAGAAGCAGTGATTATTTTTTAAATATCATAATTCAGTTTAATCACCACGTCTCAGCACTGTACTATACCTCTGATCATCTGTCTGAAACCAAGACACAACCATAACGATGTTTAGACAATGGGGCGGCAGGTATCCTAGTGTTTAGAGCGTTGGGGCCAGCAACTGGAAGGTTGCTGGATCGAATCCCCGAGCTGACGAGGTAAACATCTGTTGTTCTGCCCCTGAGCAAGGCAGTTAACCCACTGTGCGCTGCAGACGTGGATGTGGATCATGGCAGCCCCCTGCCTCTCTGATTCAGAGTGGTTGGATTAAATGCCGAAGACACATTTCAGGTGAATACATTGTTGGACAACAATGTTATGGAATTTTTCTTATTTCTTGACTTTTCATCCATCCGTTTTTGTGGAGTATCTGCTCGTTTGTGAATCCAGGAAATGTACCTAAATTGTATGCAAAAGTAACCTGATTTGACACTTGAAAATCTTTCAAGGCTCGAAAGACAGAGACACACACACACACACGTAACCAGTGTGAAATGGCTAGCTAGTTAGCGGTGCGCGCAAGTAGCGCTTCAATCACTCGCTTCTGAGATCTTGAAGAAGCTGTTTCCCTTTCAAAGGCTGCAGCTTTTGTGGAGTGATGGGTAACAATCCTTCGTGGGAGGCAGTTGTTGATGTGTTCAGAGGGTCCCTGGTTCAAGTCCAGGTCGGAGCGAGGAGAGGGACGGAAGCAACACTGTTATGCACACAAAGTAAAATGCTACTCTACAAAATATAACTTTTGCTAAATAAAAACTCATATAGCAGCTAAACCGTTCATACATTTGACGGAGAATAATAAAGGAATTTTAAGGGACGTATTCAATGAGTATAACAAAACAGACATCAAACACCCAATGGGGCGGCAGGTAGCCTAGTGGTTAGAGCGTTGGATTGAATCCCCGAGCTGACAAGGTATCGGTCGTTCTGCCCCTGAGCAAGGCAGTTAACCCACTGTTCCCCGGGCGCCGTGGATGTCGATAATGGCAGCCCCCTGCACCTCTCTGATTCAGAGGGGTTGGGTTAAATGCGGAAGACACATTTCAATTGAATGCATTTAGTTGTACAGTTGACTAGGTACCCCCCCCCCCCCCCCCCCCCTTTCTGCAATGGACACCACCTCTGGAAAGAAACCAGTTTGGAAATTAAACATGAACAATGTCGAAACTGCAACTAAAAGGCACGCTGGATCTTTTATTATACTCTAAAGACTTTGAAAACAGAACATGCTCTCGTGGAATAGAAAATAGTATAACGTTTAGGAACGATATCCAATTACCTTGATAAAGTAGTAACATTCAGACTGAATGCGTTTGATCAATTTGGTCCCAACGGTCATAACCATTGTCATCTTGTGTACTGATGTCCTTCAAGCTGTTTTTTCTATAGTGTATCACTTTTACTGTATCAAACGTGTTCACTTCTCAGTGCCACATGTTAACACTCATCACCTCTGCTGTAAGTGACCTACATAGAAT